>NW_022146024.1:0-195498 GCF_002938485.1 Sitophilus oryzae | reverse complement strand
CGACATAAACTGGATATTTCTAACGGTAAATTAAGAACCAGCCAGGCGCTTCTCAGACTCAAAGCTCAATTTTTTCGTTTTCTGGTGATCGAACATTTCGTAACTCGCTCCCGAACCTCAATGGACCTTCGGAATGATTTATCCTGCGAACTGACTCACACAGAAGCACACACAGGCGGGGAAATCTATTGAACTTCTGTGTAAACGGAAGTTAGCGTATTTCTTTTTCTCACTTCCGGTCGTAATTCTTCTGGAAAACGCGAAAAACGTTAGTTTACAGGCCTCTTTAAGGTTGGGAACGTTATATCAAATAGCAAAATAAAAGATGGTAAACTTTTAAAAGTGTAGTTTCTAAAACATATTTTCGTTTATGAATCTGAATTTGCTCAATGACTAAAGAATACAAGGATATGTAACGCGCATATACGGGCTGCAGCAGAATTTGTTACGTTAGAGGCCATCATATTGAAGCCTACGGATGAGTCACCACCTCGTCAACAGCAACAATTTTAGCGATTTTTAATAATTTGTTGTGTGTAGTGAACTTTGTATTAACTTTATTACAATGGTGATGTGTTCAGACTTTCAAGTGTAAAGGCCGCAACAATAAGAAGGAGCCAGGACTGTTTATTTACTTATGAAACGCAACTCCTGACTCCACCTTTTTATCGTTTTCTTATTGAAATTGGTAATTATTTTTCTGATACTATATGTACTTGATATATGTGCTATACATTGATACTAGTTTTGTATCTTTTGTTAACATTTTAATGCGTTTTTTTCGTAATTAATTAGTTTGATACCACCGCCTACACCATAGGCGTAGTCAAAACATTTATCAAAAATATAAATATCCCTTCAAGCAGCTAAGTTAAGAAAAATATATGGCCACGGCACTGTTTGGAGCCATGGTAACAATTTGGTCTCGGGTGTTATATGTCCTTGGATTCTTTAGTCATTGATTACGCTGTACTGTTCGGGTCGCTCTCAGTGGTCGGATAAAGCAGGTGTGTGGCCGAAGGAAATATATATTATATTTCAGAAATCTACCTAAAGCTTGGCCCGATCCTGTCATGTAAAGCCATACCCAAAATTCCAAACACACGTACTTTCATTAAGGCTTGATTAAGGTTTGCAGAACTTCGGCATTTGCCATAAAATAGCGAGCAATTTGTTACAAAACTATATAGATTATATATCACTGATCACAAAACTTTAATCTATTTCCGTATTTTAACAAAATTTTAAGTTATGTCTTTATTTTCGAGAATATTTAGTCCAAACATAAGGAATATTTTGTTGATGTTTGACCATCAAAATCTTAAAAATAACGAAGTTGTCTAAAAATGTGCTACAATACGGATATATAGTCCGCCTAGAAAGTATCCGGAATTTTATATTTTTCCTAATTTTAATGTATTTTTTTCTGTAACACGACAACAGTAATCCATCGCATAGGTTGTCCCGATAGTAGGCTATTGCATGGCAACACCATCTGTCAAATACTGTTGATTGTAAACCGGCTTAAGGTTTGAGAAATAATGTCGCAAACAAAAAAAAAAGGAGAAATGGTGGAATATTTGTATAGAAAAGTTGTTCGAAACGTTAAAAAAATTAGTGCCATTGGCTGAACTCGGAAAAAGTGCAGTATATGAGACGATAAAGAGGATAAAAATTGGTACAGATATGAAGCATGGACCGGGTTCAGGAAGACCGCGTAAGATTTGCGAAAACAGGGTTTGGAAGTCAGCAAAAATTAATAGTGTGTCCAGAAACCGGTCCGCACGTCACTGAAAAGACAAGGCTACATTTTTGTTTTGAGATAGACGTTGATTTTTATTAACGTCTATCTCAGCGTGGTGCTACACCTCTGTGTATAGTTGATGGAACTGTCAATAGTGCAAAATATTGTGATATTTTAAATGGTTTTCTTCTTGAAACGGCTCATGTTTTATATCCAGAGGGGTGGTGTTTTCAGCAGGATAATGCAAAATGCCATACGTCTGCCTATACTCAAGCTTGGATGCAAGAACACCATTTGGCAACAATTCCATAGCCAGCAGCTTCAGCAGACCTTAGTCCCATTGGAAACATTATGGGGACTAATTGATTTAAGTGGAACAAGCTCCAACAGAAATAAACAAGATTTGATTCGCTCAGTTTTACAGGCCTGGACTACCTACCTCGCCACTGAACATTTTGGTGTGGACCTAGTTTCGGGTGTACCTGAACGTTTAGTTTGTATAAGTAAATAAAATTAATAATTTATTTATACTTTTTTAACTGAAGTCCTAAAAATATATATCGATAATTGTAATTTGCTTTCTTTTTTCGAATACTTTCTAGACGGACTATAGTATAATCCTTTATCTTTAATTTCTTTCTTCATTTGTAATACCTAGCCAGTTTTTACACAAAACTGAAAATTAACTCAGATTTATCAGTAAGACGGAGAAACTAAATAAAACAAGGATGCATTCGTATGATGAATCGCTACAAAAGCCGTGCCACAGATTAAGTATTAGGTATTGCAATTGGGAATACATTTTTTCAAAACAACAATGCATTCGAGAAAAAAAAACAGAGATCTGACAATGCCATGAGTGTAATAAAGGTCCAATGTTACGGCGGCTTCTATTAGCAAGATGAAATAGGTGCCACATCTGTAAGTTAATCTCTGGGCCATATTATAGTTAATGGCCTACCGACTTTACGACAAATTAAAATTTATAAAGAAATATACAGGTTGGCGCACCTCGTTCGCCTCGGTTAATACTACAAAAACGGTTGAAACCTTTGAATAAGAAGATAATGAAGGAGCATATCAAAAATCTTAGGTACTCCGCGATGGGCCTCAAATATGGCCGACTTAAATTCCGGTTTATCAGTGTCGTTCTAATTTTATTTAAAATGTAAAACTTCATGGTAGAATTGACATGGGGTAGACTCAATAATTTGTTGTTTTATTTTACGTTGTGAATAAATGTTGGTAGTTATTAAAATTGTTATAAAAATATATAATTCTAATGAAAATAGATAGGTTACAATAAGTATTTTATAACACAAACATCCGATACGCTACTGAGCAGGTAAGTCAAATTGTCGTATCTAATTCTTTGACACCTAATCTTTGACAAGTAATAAATAAAAGAAAGCTAAAATGCAAGAAAATATATAATTTAGTTAATTTAAGTCAATTTATTAAATGATCGGTTTACTACACGTATGTATATTATATAGTCACTTACTAGCGAAAAGTTGTTCCATTATTTCACTCGAATTTTGCCGAGATCTACCGCACGTTACACAACCAACTATTTAGAATCTTTTTCGATAAATCATGATAGTGTCACGGTTAATTTAAGTTCTACCACAATTTCTATCTAGATTTACTACCTTTATACAACTATCAGTAGTAGAATAAATAATAAATAACATAAAATAAGCTCATGACAAATCCACACAAAATTTCGTCAAATTCAAATCTTATTAGTAGATCATTCAAACAGAACTGTCAGAATCCCCGCCCTAGAGAGGGTATGGCGCTTTTCCGCCCACCATGCATGAATACATGGATAGCATTATGCTCCTTCCTTAGTCTTCTTATTCAAAGGTTGAAACAATAGTATATTAAACAACGATTTTCGAAAACGACGTTTTGCATGCGATTTCGACAGTTTGTTGGCTCGCGCCGCAAGCAAGATCCACAAGTCGAACGAGTGTACAAAGAAATTTTCGAACCAGTTTTTACGCTATTTTTCTTCGACTTCAAATTAGCAGCAGGCTATAGTTTTTGCAGGTTTTGTGAAATAATTTGCGATGTAATGATGACAGTTTTCTGACGGCTGCGTTGCGTTGGCACAAAATTGGCACATGTCGTGTGCAAAATGACACACGTCGTGCGCTAAAGCCTTTGCACATAACAGTTTGCAAAACGCCAATTTCAGATCGAGTTTTCCGTGTGTCAAACTGCATTTTTCTAGGCTAGTCATGAAAATATTTTATATGGTATATATTGGGAAGACAAGGCATTTATTATAAAGGGACTTAACATGTTTAAAAAGCTTTGGTTTTGAGACTAGTATGCATGCTATAATAAAAAACTTTTAAAAAAAAAAAACACCCTGTACATTACTTTTAGAATTAATTTTGTGCTGACTTTCAATAGAGAAATAAGCTTTACTAAAAACTTGGTGCTTAAATGTATACAGGGTTATGAAAAATTGCTGATCTATTTTAACTATTTAGTTTACAAAAAACGTTATTTCAAATGCAACCTCCACAGTATTTTTTAAAATAAGTTGAAGCAGATTTAAATGCTCTTTCAAAACTATATTTAGGTTTTCTATACCTATTCGGCCACTAGGTTTTATAAATAAAATTATTGAGGAAATGTTTGAATAGTTTACCCATGTCTTTCGATATGTCTTGAACCCGCTGTATATAAATTGTTTCTTTCGACCAGCGAGACTGAGTTTCAAAAAGCTGCTCTAAAAATATACGAAGCACGTTAAAACTTTCTGAATAAAACCGATTAACACAGACACTCTGCAGTTATCAAAACTCCCCCAAAAAACTGTACAACTTTCAAGTGTTATTCTTTGTTCCCTGATGTAATTGTTATCGAAAAATCCTGTGGGACAACAGAGCCTGCTGGCCATGCTGTGTTATGTAAGTATATTTGTGCAATTTTCCTTTCTTTTTTTATCTGACACAGCATTAGTATAAAACAAGATGAAAAATCGACCGAAGTAGAGACTGCGTTTATAATTAGGTAAATATCTTTTCTTTTCTTTGTTTGATTATATGTACGTTTGTCCGGTATATTTTCTGTATTTTCTAGTTATGAGTATGATAAATAAACGTTGGATGGCTTCGAAAACAACATTTAATGAGGGAATTTAAATTAAACGTTAAGTTCAGAGACAAATTTAAATATTTTGCTAATGATATATAGATATAACAAATGAATGTTGAAATAAACTATATAAACATATTTTCAACTAATTAAAACACATCTAATTAATATAAAATACAGTGGATTTTCTCCCTTTTTTATAAATAAAATTTGGATATTTTTGAATAATCCTTATATTTTGAATAGATATGATAATTTGAATAAATCCAAAACCAGATATCATTTAGATTAAAGGAAATGCAATTTAATTATCTCGGCAAATAATATTTTAATTGCTCTTTAAAACTGCCAAAAATGTTTACTAAGAATTCGTTCTGAATAAAAGCTTCATTCAGAACGTCGAATTTAGTGAGTAAATTAGTGGTTTCGATTAGCGTAGAAGTTTGTTTTTTTAATTCCAATGTAAGCATTCAAAACATCAAAATTAGTGTTAGTCACGTTCAACTAGTAGAAACACTATAGATACACTACTGACTACCGAAAACTATTGGTAAGATATTCTATTAATTTGAATTCTGTTTTTTAGACATTGTGAATGATCGCAAACTAAAAAGAATGAAGTATTATTGAAACCACTAATTTGTTCCACTAATTGCGAGGTTCTGAATGAAGCTTAAGGACCTTAAAATTGAATAATAAAATATTAATATAACATCGAAAACAAAATATTCCTAATTTCGAGACAAGTAAAGGACCATTGAAACGTTTCTACCCGTTAGTTGGCATTCGGCGTCTTCCACCAGTCCCGTCCTCTGTAGGTGAGATCTCACGCGTTCCATTCCTGCCGGCCTTTAGGAGTTCTCCTGTTCTATGTTTGGATGGCCCTGCTAGGATTTTCTTGGCATGTTCCATTCCGGGACTGTCATTCCAGTCCCGGAACGTCGCACGTCTAACCCATTCGCAGAGCCTGTTTTTTTGGAACGCTAAGTGTCGATTCTGGGCTCACGAATGGCGAGCCTGCACCAATTTTGGCGGGGCAATCAGCGTTCATTTCTCTCTAGGCCGACATGTCCCGGTATCCATATTAGCGACACTTTGTTCTTATCTCCCAGTATATTGAGTGGTTTCTTACAATGAAGAATCGTCCCGGACGTGCTTTTCGTTGCCTCATGTGCTTTCAGCGCGGCTTGACTATTTGAAAATATGCATATTGTTTTCCCGGTGTATTGCTGTTCTACCAACAGATGCACACAGGTTTCAATAGCATATAGCTCAGCTTGGAAGATCGTGGTGTGTTTTCCAAGACTGTAGTAGATCTCGGTCTTTGGACTGCTGCAGTAAATTCTTGCGCCAGATCCTTTTTCGGTTTTGGATCCGTCCGTGTGCCAACACATTTCCCATGCATGTAGTAAACCGTTTCCTGGCTTATCCCACTCGTCCCTATTCGGAAACAGGACGTTGTAGGTGCGCGTCAAGAGTTGAACTGGTGGTGTAAGATCCGAGATCATTCCTAGAATCTCATCTGACTGTAGTTCTTCTACTAGCCGGTTTTGTATGAACATAATTGTTCCTTGGCTTCCTCGTGCTATATTTAGAAACCTATATGTAGCCCATCTCGCCTCTCTTCCCAAAAGGATTTGGAGAGGAGTTAGGTCGAGTAGGGTTTCCATAGCTTTTGACGGCGTGAAATGGAAGGCACCAGTCACCGCTAAGCATGCTTGTCGTTGTAGTTTCGACAATTTATTCTTTACCATTCATTTTGGTTGGCTTTCTGCCACTGCAGGCAACTGCACCATACGTGATAATAGGTCTGATGGCCGTCACGTATAGCCAGTACATATTTTGGGGGTTTAATCCCCAGTTTCTACCACAAATTCGGCAGCATGCCCATAGAGCATAACTAACCTTTTTTGATGTTTTTTCAGATGAAGGTCCAGCTAAGTTTTTGTCCAGGTTTAATCCTAGATACTTATCTTCCTCCGCAAACGAAATTGTCTCACCAAGAAGAATGGGCGGTTTCAGTTTGTCTGTTTTCCTTCTTCTGGTGAATGGTATGATCACGGTTTTCTGTGGGTTTACACTTAATTGTTCCAGTGTGCACCAGCCGTGAATTGCCTCTAGGACTTCCTGTATTTTTGAGGAGATGTCCTCCTCTTTGTGTCCTTTTACTAGGATTACCAGGTCGTCTGCATATGCTTGTGCTTCAACCTCGTATGCATTGATGATTGCCATCAGGTCGTCCGCTAACAGGGTCCACAGAAGAGAAGAGAGAACTCCTCCTTGCGGGCATCCCCTGCCCGGAACAAACCTAACGGACTCACCACTGAGCGAGGTCGTTACTACTCGATTTTTGAGCATTTACTCAATCCATTCAGTTATGGTTGCTTCGACTCCTCGTGCTTTCACAGCGCCTAGGAGCGATTGAGGGGTGACATTGTTGAATGCTCCTTCAATATCTAAGAATATCCCTACCGCAATTTCTTTGCGATCAAAGGTACTCTTAATTTCCCCTACCAAATTGTTGAGGGCCAGTTCTGTTGATTTTTCCTGTTGATACGCATATTATCGGATATTCAGGGGATTAGACGTAAGAATCCTCCCCCTAATATGTCCATCCAATATCTTCTCCAGAGTTTTCAGCAGAAATGATGTAAGGCTTATTGGTCGATATGAGCCAGGTTGTAGGTTTTGTTTCCTCATTTTCGGTATGTACACCACCTTTGCTCTCGTCCAGTCAGCTGGCAGGTGTGACCATGCCAGACTTGCCCTAAAAATTCTTAATAAGCGAGGGACGATAATGTTCTCAGTCTTCTGCAATAAGGCCGGAAACACCCCGTCCTGGAGATTTGAATGGGTCGAAACTTTCGATCGCCCCTTTAGTCTCCCTATAGGTGATTACTTTCTTCGCTATCTCCCAATCCTCTTTTTTGGGCCGATTTTTACGACGCATGAGTATCGGGGGGGGTAGCTCTTCATCACCTAGTATCAGGCAGCCTGGGAAGTGTTTTTGGACCAAAATCTCTAGCGTTTCTTTCCTGGACTCTGTGAAATTGCTGTCTAGGCGCTGTATCGTCCTTAGCTCATTCACTGGTTCTTTTGAGATTACTTACTTAATAATGTTTAGCCCTGTAGTATTTTAGCAATAATTTTTTTAAAAAATATATTTTTTAAGATTTTGTCACTTATTAATAGAAATTTGTAGGAAAGAATGAAGTAAGATATGTTACATCACCGTATAAAGAAAATTAGCTTTTAAATGACACTTTTCTTTCACAAAGAAAGTTTTTTTTATGAAAAATTGTCATATTTTATATTATAAGTGATATTATATATTTATATAATATATTATAAGTGACATAGCGTTGTCGAATGTCATAACAATGCATTTTCACGTCTTCTTGTAGGGTTTTCCGCACACCCTGCGAATCCGATATTAAGATTAGAAAGATAAGTTAGCAAAAATATAATGTTATATTATTATATACTTAATTTGTTCTTCGCTATTATATTTTTGTCTTTTTTTGGCCGTTTTTTTTTCAGTTTCTTGGAAGCCTTAAATTACAAAATCAAAAATGTTCCATAAAGCTTGCTTTTTTGTAGATGTTTCAATATGCAGCTAACAGCTATAAGGAACTGTGTATCATGGACTGTGAAGTTATGAAAATAAATGTAGTTTTTGTCAGATATTTTGAAGACAGTAAATAATAAATTTAACTATTTTACTACTAGTAAATTTAGATATGTATACTGGTAATTTTAAACAACTGTAGAAAGAAAATAAAAGTGGTTTGGAAGTAAATTAGTCTAAGACTAAGAGAAATCTGTATCGGTTGGTTCTAGACCGAATATTATTAAATTATTCGTAAAGAATTTTTTCTAACGATGCCTAAAAATTTGTATATAAAAAATAAATAGTTCACGTAAAGCAAATAGACCCATAAATAGCACTTTTGTTGGAGTTATGGAAAATTAATACACGGTCGATTTTATTAAAGAATTGTTTATTCATTTTCTAAAAACACGCACTCGGAAAATATCTTTGCAACTTAACTCTAAAGCCGGTCCCAGACACTACGTGCATTTGGCGAATATTCGGTATTCGAGCTTATTCGCGTAGCGTGTGGTACTTCGACGAAGATTCGTACTTCGTCATTTTTCCGACGGCTGTCGGTAAACTAGCACGCATCAAAGGAGCTCGTAGTGCGGTATAGTCAACTTCGGAATTAGTCCCAGACGCTACGGCTATTTGTTTACGTGTTTTTTTTTCTTTTAGCGGCGCGCTCCCCTACACGTTGCTCTACTACGGGAAATATTTGTCATTGGACGCATTTTTACAAATAACGTAGCGTGTGGGAAGGTGGCCGAAACCGCAGTACATAATTGGAATGTTCGCACATTCGCCAAATGCACGTACCCAAGTAGCATTTGGATGTTATCTAACGTTGGGTATACGTCGCGTTCAATAAACCCGACGTCGGGTACCAACGTCAGTTCGACCGCCTGACGACCCTTATTTGCACCTAAATGGGGAATACAGATTCGGGTCGCCTCGACGTCGGTATCTGACCTAATAAGGAATGTAATTCTAGCAATTACCAACGTCATATCACGTTGGATTTTAGTCACTTATAATGCGTCGCTAAGCACTTACGTTACGTTTGGTTTCATATTCGCTACCAAGAATACGTAAAAACCTAACCAAACTACCTAATTACAAATGGCCTATCTAATTTTATATTATAATAATTCTAAATCATTAATCCAGACATCAGTTTGTCAACGAAGTCACTTTTTTTTGATATATCTGATTAAAATACTTCGGAAAACAACGAGCGCCTTCAAATTAGGTAGATTATGAAATAAATATCTATAAAAGAAGTAACTCATAAAATATTTTTAATTTTTTAGCTGGTTTAATCATAAAACTGTACTGTGGTTCCCCCAAACCCAACCTTATCAATATTATTCTAGAAATCGAAATGTGAATATAAAATTTTAAAAACAAAAACGATTTTTAAAATGGCTGACAATCGGATACTTGTTAAGAATGGCGAATTTTTATTCCGGCAATATGAACTACTAATATACCAATTCCGACCAGGTCTCCAACATTAGTCGTCTCACACGACCGAAGTCATCAAACCGGACGACCGGCAATCGTATTATGACGTATATAATTCCAACGTACGCCACGTAACCTCACTTTGCGTATCATTGATTTGTGGATTTGTGCAACTATATTTTTAGTTTTTGTTTCTCTTTAAAAATGGACAGCGCAAGTCTAACCTCACATGTTGGAGGAGGATGGGGTCTACTGGTTTCCTAAGCTAAAAAATGAAATTAAGATGCACCAGTGTAATGCAGCATCTCTTCCGGATAAAAAAGCATTTATGGGTGGAGGCAAGACTACTACTACTATTATTATTTTGCAAGCTTCGATCTCTTTCTGTGAAATGTAGATGAATGTCTAAGTACCTTTGTAGTGTTTTTTAGGCATAATAAAAAAATTAAGTTTGTTACTAAAACTTTTATTAGGTTATGTTTATGATGTTTATTAGGTCGCAAATGCTACCTAATGGGTTGTATTTACGGATGTAAATAGAAATACGTAAATTAGGTTATAAATATGAACATAAAATACAACAAAATATAATTGGACGTTACTTTAGGGATTATCAGTGAGACGTATCCTATATTCGGACAACAGGTAGACGTCGGGCTAGTTCAAGTATATGTACGTTGTGCGAGCCAACGTGGGAACGACGTTAGAGGAAGTATAAAAAGGTACGTTGTTATTTTGTGCGTCGACAGATCGTTGGATTTACCGACTAGGATCCAACGACGTCGCTTTTAATAGGAAAGCGACGTCACCGGTCGTATCACCAGCACCTGACCTAAATTTGCACAAAGTCTGACGTCGCTTCAGGTCAGATTTAGTTCGAAGTCAGATAGATGCTACTTGGGTAGTGTCTGGGACCGGCTTAACTGTTTAAAATACGTAGTATATCACTAACAAAGAACACATTTAGGCCACAACTGTAACGGGCCGATCATCTTACATAGCAGTTTTTGTATAGTTATTAATTATTAACTTACTGCATTCATAGCTTTCGTGCTCTAAACTTTAACATCATTAAATATTAACTAAAGACAACATGAGGGCGTTGGTCTTAGAATATATATTTTTGTTTATAAAACATATAAATTAATTTTTGTAAACACTCCAACACTTTTCTTGTCTAAAGAAAGTTTTCATCAAAAATTGACGTAGATACACAGAGCCTAAGGGTTTCAATTTCAAGAAATGCATTTTTCACGTTATTTTGTCGAGGTTTCTGTACGATATTTAGATTTTTACGAAAGGAAGACATTAGTGAGAATTATTTCTTAACTCGTGTACCGCTTTTCTTATCTTTTTCAGCTGTTTTCACCAGTTTTGGAAGCTTGAGGTTAGGGAAAAATAAGGAAAAAATACCCCTTGTAGAGGTTGAAATATACAGTTAGCAGAGATAAGGAGCGGTAAATCATATGCAGTGGAATTATGAAAACCGTGTGTCATTTTAATCGAGATTCTTTTTAAAATTTTGAGAGAAGTCTTCAATAGTGTATTACACTTTTAGTGGAGATTATTACAATGTTCTCAATGTCTACCAGTTGATATTTCTTTGTTTTAGATTCATCCATAGATTAGCTTCAGTCTATAGAGGGTAAGTCTTTAATAAGTGCAAATAATTTTACGGGTAATTAATTTCGACTCCAGAAACATAATTATGAGGTCTTTTTCTCGATTTTTTTCGAAATTGGGAATGTATTGAATTTTTTATTAAAAACCATAATTTCTTGATAATATGGCAATATAGAAGGTAGTAGATTAAATTTACAAGAAAGGAAACCCAGAAAGATCAATGGTTCTCAAAATTTAAGCAAAAATATTATTTTCGAATTTCAACTTAAAACTCGGTTATTTTGGACTTATTTAAAGAAAAACTGGCAAAGGAAGATGTTCTTTATCCAGATCACCAGCTCTGAAAATATTTGCATTTTTTTTTTTTTTAATTATGTAATGAATATACATAGAAAATAAAAATTTCGGCATAAAAAAGCCAGTAGGTTCTTCCGCACACATTTCAGATTTTTTTTTTCAAATTTCTTTTTCAATTTTTGAAAAAAAAATTGTAGAAAGAAAATGTTGGCAGTAAATTGATCTGTAACTGAGAAATACGTATCATTTGGTTCGAAACCTAATAGCATTTTAGAAAAAAAATGTTCCATACCAATATCGTGCACATAAAGCAAATAACACCTTTCTTGTTAAGGGGAAGTGTTTCATCAAAAATTGACGTTCACAAGTGACCTAAGGATGCCGAATTTCTATAAGAATGTATTTTCACGTCTTTTGTCGGATTTTCTATACGATATTTAGATTAGGAAAGGAAGCCGTTAGCGAGAATTATTTCTTAGCTCGCCTACCGCTTTTCTTATCTTTTTCGGCTATTTTCTCCAGTTTTGGAAGCCTAAGGTTGCAAAATAAGGGGAAAATACCCCATAAAGCTTCTTTTTAGAGGTTTAAATATGCAGTTAACAGAGATAAGGAGCGGTAAATCATATACAGTGGAATTATGAAAAGAAAATGTTTGTTTTGCCGAGATTCTTTTTGAAATGTCGTAAGATTCTTAAAGAGCAGTACTCTAATGTCTAGCAGTTAATTTGTTGTTTTATTTTGATTCATCCATATACCTACTTAAATCTATTGCATCCTTCTATAAACTTTTGTAAAACAAAAAACAACGATTTTTGCTAATGAAGAAAGATTTGATAATAATTTAAATATGTAAGGACAGTAGATACACAGGTAATATTCTAAATTCCGTATCTCTTTATATTCCGGTCGCTTACATTTTTTGATAAAAAAAATGTAATTGATCACATCTGCTGGTAAAATTGGCCCTCTATAGTTTAAAATACTATCTATTTAAAAAATCCAATTGAAGTTGCTATTGAAGATTATTTCGGAGGATTTTAAAAAATCTATGAATCAAAATCGTTTTGTATCTAAAGCGCGATCGCGTCGTAAATCACCAGAAACGAAATAGCGGATGCTTTTTGCTTTTCTGTTGTTTTTTCTATAGGCATTGGTTCGATTTCTACTGCTCTTTTACCGATACATACGAAAATATGGTAATGAACCACTTCGGATTTGATGGTCAGGAAAAAATCCTGGATTTCTTTTACCTTTAATAGTCCTGATTTATTTCTTTAGGTTTTTAAGGTACTAAAAGATATAGCTGAAAGCCTTGGGAACATTTCCGCTAAAGAGACAGATATATTTATTACATATTTTTATAAATATAATGGTGATTTTTTATGAAACTGAAAAGAAAATGTAGAAACTAAATTAATCCGAAAAAAATTGATTCTAAAAGTTATGAAATAAAATGTTCCATGGCCAATATCATGCGCATAAAGCAAATAAACCCTTAAATAACACCTTTCTTGTTAAAAGGAAGTTTTCTATCAAAAATTGACGTACATAAGTGACCTGGTATTTGAATTTCGATGAAAATAATTTTTTTTTAAAGATACGACGCGACGGGTTTCCTATACGATATTTAGATCAGAAAAGGAAGCCGTTAGCGAATTATTTCTTAGCTCGTCTATCGCTATTCTTATCTTTTTAGGCTGTTTCCGCCAGTGTTGGAAGCCTGAGGTTAGAAAAATAATGAAAAATGTCTCATAAAAAATTTTTGTAAATGTTTAAATATGCAGTTAACAGAGATAATGAACGGGAAATCGTATACAGTAGAATTATGAAAAAATTTGTCGATTTTTTTTTTAAATTTTAGCAATTTTATATTAATAACTGGTGATTTTTATGTTACTGTATAAAGAAAATGAAAGTAAATTAATGTGAAAATTAGTAATTTTATGGGTTGATTCTAGACCTAATAGAATTTTAGAAAAAAAATGTTCTATGACCAATACTGTTCACATAAAGCAAATAAATTCGTAAATGACACTTTTCTTGCTATAAGGAGGAAGCTTTTCTTCAAAAATTGGCGTACACAAGTGACCTAAGTGTGTCGAATTTCTATAAAAATGTATTTTCACGTCTTTTGTCGGATTTTCTATACGATATTCAGATTAGGAAAGGAAGCCGTTAGTCAGAATTATTTCTTAGCTCGTCTACCGCTTTTCTTATCTTTTTCGGCTATTTTCTCCAGTTTTGGAAGCCTATGGTCGCAAAATAAAGGAAAAATACACCATAAGACTTCTTTTTAGAGGTTCAAATATGCAGTTAACAGAGATAAGGAGCGGTAAATCATATACAGTGAAATTATGAAAAGGAAGTGCCTGTTTTGTCGAGATTCTTTTTGAAATGTAAGATTCCAAAAGAGGCAGTACTCTTCCAGTGGATATCATTGTAATGTCTAGCAGTTAACGTGTTGTTTTATTTTGGTTCATCCATATACCTACTTAAATCTATTGAATCATTCTATAAACTTTTGTAAAACAAAAATCAACGATTTTTACTGATTAAGAAAGATTTGTTAATAATTCAAATATGTTAGGACAGTAGCTTACATTTTTTATAAAAAATCTTATAATTGATTACATCTGCTGGTAAAATTGGTCCTCTATAGTTCAGAATACCATATATTTAAAAAATCCAATTGAAATTGCTATTGAAGATTATTTCGGGGGATTTAAAAAAAAACTATGAATCAAAATCGTTTGTATCTAGAGAGCGATCGCGTCGTAAATCACCAGAAACGAAATAGCGGATGCTTTGTGCTTTTCTGTTGTTTTTTCTATCGGCATTGGTACGATTCCTGCTCCCCTTTTACCGATACACATGAAAATATGGTAATGAACCACTTTAAAGTTTGATGGTCAGAAAATCCTGGATTTATTTTACCTTTAATAGCCCTGATTTATTCCTCCAGATTTTTAAGATACTAAAAGATATAGGAGAAAGTTTTGGAGATATTTCACTAGACAGGTTTAAAATAAAAATAACTACTTTTATGAGTTTAATTTTCCCCGCGACTTCTTCCGTATAAAACAAAGTACTAGTCTATCATAAATTAATATTTCATATTTTTAGGCCCAGATGTAATAAATTTTGAGTCAATTTTTATATTTAATTTATTCCTTTAAATAATTAAATAAAGTTTCTAATACTCAAGAAGTCATAGTTAATTTTCATGAGTTTTGATAAAGTCACACTTTATTTTGCATCTTAAAAAGATGCTGATGTCAAAAAGATTCTTGATTCAAAGGTGCTTCTCTCTGGTGTCAGAATTTTAGAATTTAGAATGAGTGGGAGGGGGTTAATCACTGCGACCTTAGATCTATTGTGTCCTCTTTCTTGAGTTATAACTCATCCTACAGTCCCAGGGCTGACAAAAGCCAGTATCTGGACGGTTTTATAGAGGGTAATTCTCCATCTTCAATATAAGTCGTACCAAAGTTCATGGCACGAATGGTTATCGTCTCGGCACACTAAGTCATCTGGTTTTTCCCCAATTTTCCCCACAGAATTTGCATTCATTATACTGCATCATACGTTAACTGGGTTGAAATTCTGTGAAGAAAAAGTTCAGAAAAGGAGAAACCAATAATGTATAACTATTAATCTTATACAGTTCTATAATATTTTTTTGGTTTATTTTTTATTTTTTGAAAAAAAGATATGAAATAAATGCGTCTAGCCTTAAGTCACTCTTCAGAGATTTTCTGTAAGTATTATTCTTATATTTTCTCCTTTTCTTGCAGTTCTGTCACAAATGGTTTTATGACAAATAAAATCCGAGGAGATTTGGCTGAAGTCTGGTGAAATATGGATAATTCCTTTATTTTGGATGACTGATAATCTTTTATGACATAAAAGCAATAAAAAATATGAAAATATTAAACAAACCATGAGAAATGAATATAAGATTTTTTTTCAAGCATAAATATAAAAATTTCCAAACACATACAACGCGCAGAGGAAGTCTGCGATATATTGGATTTTTTATTAATTGAATTAGGTGAAATTTTGTCTTTGTCGTTAATTTTTGGTCTTGACTTTGATTAAAAATGGCATAATAATACTTAATCTGTTGCTTGCGACAGACGATATTAATTTATAATATATAAAAAATAAAATAGAGATAAATTAAGAAAATAAAGATAAAATTATAAAATTCTATATACTTATGTACTTAAAATTAACTTACTTACTTAATACTTACGTACTTAATATAAATATACAGGGTGTCCCATATAAAAAATCAAATTTTCTGTTGATAATTCTTAAATTATTAATTTAAAAAAAATTATACTTAAACCATTAAATTCTACGTAAAAAGGTGCTTTGGAAATGTTTTCATAAAAATAAATTTTCCATAGCAAAAAAGTTACAGACTTTGTTAAAATGCATATTCTTGAAAAACACCCGTAACTCCAAGCAGTAACAGATATCGATATGCGGTTTTTCACCATCATGTTTTGACAAAAATTGAGCTCAGATACCGATATTAGTTTCCGTCTATCTCCTATAGAAAAGTGTTTCCATTTAAAAGCGTCGAATTTGACCCACCACCCTGGCCACACCGTTTTTAAACAAATAGACAACTCAAATTTTAATTTATCCATTGTTGTAATTACATATATATTAAAAAAAATGTGTACAACTAAAAAATCAAAACTACCAAGCACAAGCTTGTTTCGAAAATAAACTTCGAACAAACTGTAAGTACTTTCATATGGAAAGCTTTCCAACACAACAAAACACAGTTTTAAAAAATACTTCAAATTTAATTTCGAAAGAAGAATATATCTGTTGTACAACTGCAGAAGGAAAAACAAAAAGGAAATAAATTAATTTTTCTTAAGTAAGTTAAGTGCTAGCACAAGAAAAAGCCCCAGTTTCGTACATTATTATGATTAGCTCATAAATAAAATTACCCCGAAACATATTGCAGGACTTAGGACACTATTTTTAACTTTTTTTATTATTATTAATGTTGAAATAAAAACAGATCTTAGAAGTAATTTTTCGCAACAAGAAATATTTTAGAGAGAATTATTGTTTCTATGATATTATTTTCAGAATATTACGCATTTTTTAGTTTAAGTAAATATATATTTTATTTTGGATATTGCGAATCTACAGGGTTATTCACGCAGAACATTATAAAGGGTTAGGCAATAGTGCGTCGAGCAACTGTAGCTCATAGATAAAAGCAGAATTTTGTTTAAGTTAGTTATGGGAATACCGGTTCCACATGAGTCGCATTACAGTAGCGACCGTTCCAGAAAAATACCGCGACAAAATACCGCTATTTTGTAATCGAGGTTCCGACTTCCACAGTGTCGCGGTCCTCGCTTATGCAATATTTCTGGCATTAGTTACCTACTCTCAACCAATGTTGTCTGGTTCTTATAATTGTACCAGCTGTTACAACCATTCACGAATGGTTATGGCACTCACGAATGGTATCTAGGTTCATGGCACGCCATGAACGGTTCATATTTATGTGTATTGCAACATAATATATTTAATCAAGAACAAAGTTCAAACCACTGTCAAAAAAATTCTTTATTGGTAACCGGTTTCGGCAATTCCAGCCATCATTAGACCTTAAAATAGATATAAACAATAAAACTTATATAAATGTATAAAAGCAAATAACATTTTTATTTTATTTAATTTTACGTTTCATCTTTCTAACAACGCTATTTTATGTCATGTCTAGTACATACCAAAAATCGCAATTTCGAAAGTAACGTAGCGACGGGACCACCAACGCCAGTAGTAACCGACCAAATCGCGACAGGCGAAAACGAAACCCTAAAAGCGCTCCAGCGACTGCTGGAACTAAGTCCGTCGCCGCCGAGGTCGAGCGTCGATAATCAGTTACAACAGTTACTTCTGTTCGCGACAGGGAACTAAAACTCTAGGAGCGCGACGGCTGGAGCGAAGTAGGTCGCCGCCGAGGTCGAGCGTCGATGCCCAGTTACAGCAGTTACTTCTGTTCGCGACAGGGAACTACAACTCTAGGAGCGCGACGGCTGGAGCGAACACGTCCCGATCGAGATCGCGCGGCGCTACATACATACCAGTTCCAGTTACTATTGTTGGCGACCGACGAAATCGCGACGGCTGGAGCTAAACACGTCGCTATGCGGTTACTACGGTTCGAGCTAACTTCAAGAGCGATTATAAATAATTTATTTGCAAATTATAAATAATTTATAATTTTGTTGTCATTATGATCGTCGTTCTTCAATAAGCGCGACACGACGTTACAAAAACATACCGCTCCAAAATCGCGTTACTCAAATACCGACACATGACTAGTTTAAGTGCAAACCTAAAGTATGTATTAAAATGTATTTCAGGAAAATATTTTAACCTCTACAGCGTGACTCAAGAAAGTGTGGGTGGATAGGGATGATTTTTTTAAACGGAACAAACTCCCTGTATATTATTGCGTTTTTGGTTTTTTATCTGATCACTTTACATAGTCCTACTAATATACTAAGATATTTTTAGATATGTTTTGATAGTTTCAGAATATTAATAAATAAATAAAAAAAAATTCAGAATCTTTAAAAAAAAAATATTAAAATACAAGAACTGTGAAATGAAAACCTTGGTATAAATATCGTAATTTTATATCATACAGCGTGTTCAAAAAATATATTAAAAAAAACTTTATAAAATATGAAATAATTTTTCTTGTTTTATTTTAAATGGAACACCTAGAATATGCCATTCTTATTGCTCTTTCAACGGTAAATACAGAGAAAAATTTTAGTAAGTTTTGATAAAAGTTTACTGTGGGAAATGCCATATGAAATATAAAACCGCAAATATTTGCAAAACCGTTAAAAATCTTGAAATACTCTAAATGCAGAAAATGTTTGTTTTTTAATTCTCGATCTATTAAAAAAAAAAATATGCAGGTGTTTCATTTAAAAAAACAAAAATTTTATATTTGCAAAAGTTTAACGTAGAACTGGGAACACCCTATAAGATAAGATCACGATATTTATTACCAAAAGTACAGACCATCTAAAGTAAATATATATTTTTGATTTCAGGACAGTTCATTTATTTTATTTTTTTTTTTTTTAAGGTAGGCTGAAAAATTTTTCGTATATATTTATTAATAGATCTGAAACTGTCAGCTATATTTACTCTATCTTAGGATTATGTAAGTGATCTGAAAGAACAAAATGCAATAATTTACAGGGTTTTTTTTTTTTTTTTTTTTTTTTTTTTTTTTTGTAGAATTTATAATATGTGCCTGAAGTTCCCAAATTCCCAACAAAATTTAAGTTTTATTTAGTAGTAGATTTGATTCAGTACAGATGCCCGACACACTATTGTCGGACTTTGTAGATAAATTATTATTTTTTATTTCTTGGGCCACTATTACACTATCAAATAAATTTATTTACAAAAAAAAAAAAAAAAAAAAGAAAAATTTGACAGTGTTAATACAATATTTTATAAAATCACACACATATTACACTGTCAAATTCTTCATAAAATAACTTTAAATAAATCTTTGACAAAGAGATTTTATAATTAACTACAGGTATACTGAATAATGAGTAATATAAGCTTATATATCATCTTCATTACTCTAACCATAAATAGAGTCATAGCTCCTTTAGGACATTATTAATGGGAATTAAGATGACATAATTCTCTCGACCTTTTATAGGTAACAACCATGAAATATATTAGAGATTTTAAGTAATAATATGAGATGAAAATGGATATATTTTATTTTGGATACTCTTTCGTAAATCCTCTTCTGATTCTTAAGTTACATTCTCCAGCTAACCTAACACTAACCTAACCAAAAATGTCTTTCGCACGAATTCGGCACACGTTCGAGTACACGTTCGAGTACGTTTCCACTAAAATGGAGGAAATATTGAAAAAAACTGAAGAAGCACGGCAAGCGTTACTTCTACCACAGAATATCTAGCTACGCAACAGAAAAATACTCGAAATGAAAGAGCTAAAATTGCACAAATAGAATACTAGATGGCGCGACAATATCATAATCACAATATAATTAGAAATTTTGAACTTTCGGTTTTGGATCGACGGCTCGTCGACGGCCTTATAGCTCGGCTTAATATGCACAGTTGCCAGATTCAAAAAGACTTGAATTGGCATCCCATTCTTTATATTGTGTATAATGCAGTATGTGTTTCTTTCTATTCTTCTTTCCTTGTCAGATGCACTTATATTAATTATTCCTTTGGCTATTAAAATAGTTTTAAGTATATTAGTACAAAACATATACACTTTTAATATACGCCTTATAATGTTAAGTAAAATACCGCTTAATTACTTTTAAAATTAATAATATGGGGCGATTGATAGTGATATTTATTAATGCTGGGACGTTAGTAATGAAATATAAGTTTAATAATAATGGAAATAATTTATTAAATAAATTGCAAAAAATGTTAACTGACTAAAAAATATATATAACAAATTTCTTTCCGTTTGCCACGTTATTTATATAAGACCTGGTAGATTTTAAAAAGTGACACGGGTACAATTAATAATATATTAGTTCGGCATAAAAGTTGCTGTCACGACATCGAACTATAAGTAAAAATTGTAAATAAATTAAAATTAATTAAACAAATTTTTTTTTTTAATACAAAACATTATATACAAATTTGGGCCCAATGGAACTCCAGGAAATGACATCATAATAGTGTACTATATTATGGTACCACTCGATATACTTTAAGGTACCATAATATTGCAATGTCAACGAAGATCCGTAGTATACAAAATTTAAAACAATTTTTTTTTTTTTTTTTTTTTTTATTTTTTACTTTAAGGTACACTTTACCTTCTCTATCTTATTTATCATACAATGTCTTTAAATGCATTGTGTCCCAAGTTTCGCCAATCCATGACGCCATGCTTTACGTAATATTTTATATTATGGTACCAGTTGATATACTTCATGGTACCATAACAATGCAATGTCATCAAAATACGCAAGTATATATCAAATATGAGCTCAATCGAACGCCAGAAATGGTAGTAGTTAACTATATTAAAATTTTCTACATAATATGCATCATAATACCATCATATTATAGTGTAACCGAAGATACGTATTATAACAAGTTTAAGCCTAATCGAACGTCAGAAATGGTATGTGTATATTTATATTATGGTAACCTCATATTATGCTCCATGGTGCCATAATATTACAATATCACCAGGAATACATGTATTATCCAATTCTTAATCAAAGCCATGGCACCAATATGGGCTATTATGCCAATTTATATGATGGTGCCATCATATTACAATGTCACCGAAAATACGTAGTATACCAAGTTTAAGCCCTATTGCCGCCATGTGCCTAATATTGCTATGTCATCAAATGGTACTATAGAGTACCCTTTATGTATTCTTGGTTCCATGATATTACAATGTCACTGAATATATAGTATACCAAGTTTAAGCCAAATCGAACGCCATGTATCGTAATATGGTACTATAATATGGTACCACTCGATATGCTTCTGAAAAAACAGCATTAAGTTGGCTTGGAAGGGCGATCGACATTCCCCATAAATTTACATATAAGTAACAGCGATATTCATTTCACCTTATCGCTAACGCCAGGTTTTTGATTAACTTAAATGCCCATGAACTTGTTATGAACACAATCGAACGACAGGAAGTGGTACGAATCTATAATAATAGTTCTGTAGAACAATCCTTATTATATTGTCGCCGAATTACAATGAAAATTCAGGATTGAATTTTACAATCAAACGTCAGGAAGTAATTGTAATTTAGCTCATAAGATTTAATTCCAGCTAACATGGCAAACTGAAAAAACAGCTCTGATCTGTTATTTTAATATGTTAAATGATGTAGCAAATTTGAAGGTAGGCTTTATCAGGTATTACGATATGAATTACACAATGGCAACACTGCACAAAATTCTTTAAATTTTGTTTGTGAAACTGTTTTCTTTTAAATTTGTGCCCTCTATTATGTAGTAGCGAAACTACCACATCAAAATATCTGATTTGGAGACAGGCTTTTAAAGCCTGTCTCCTTTTGCTTCCTACAATTTTATACATGTAACGAGGCTTCTGTTGCGTAGCTAGATATTCTGTGCTTCTACGTAGAAGTGAATCCATTTACGAAAAGGAACATAAAAAATACCTTCTGTGGTTGGGACAGAAATATATTGTGGGGATGTCGATGCAACTGTTCTCTTGTAAATTTATGTGACATTAATGACTTCTAGTCATTAATTATTAGTTACTATTCTAATAATTTATTACTATAATACAAATATTTAGTTCTAATTCTACAAATATTTCATTACAAATAATTTATTACAAATACTTCAATATTAAGAAAAAAATACTACAGATACTTCATTCTAATAATTTATTACTAGAATAGTAACTAATAATTAATGACTAGAAGTCATTAATGTCACATAAATTTACAAGAGAACAGTTGCATTGACATCCCTTGCTACAATATGTTTCTGTCCCACACACAGAAGGTATTTTTTATATTCGTTTTCGTAACTGGATTCACTTCTAGGTGGAAGTAACACTTACCGTGCTTCTTCAGCTTTTTTCAACATTTCCTCCACGAAAGACGATTTGGATAGGCCTGGAGAATGTAACTTAAGAATCAGAAGAGGATCACAATAGATCTGAAAAGGTCGCAGTGTGGACCAGTGTTTTCATTATTAACAACTAACGTAATACCTCTAAAAGCTTAAAACATCGCGCTATTCATAATCAGGGCCGGCTTTAAGCGATGGCTTCTCCCAAATGAATCATGAGGTCGTATCAGGACCGGGCTCGTTGGAATCTAGCCCATTTTTAACGAGATTACCGTTGTGTTTGACCTAACCGATCCTGATCTACTTTTCCAGGGCTGAGTAGAAGGATATCTAATAGTGTATTACATATATTATACTACGGTAATGAAACGATAGCTCGTGACTTTTGAGAGTTGATTTTTACATAGATATGAAGCAAGAGTTAATTTAATAGCTTGTTACGTAATTTACTACGGTAATGACCGAAGTAGATTATAAATTGTATAGGAGGGGAGAGGGGGTTAATCACCGCGACCTCATAGATCTATTGTGTCTTTCTTGAGTTATAAGTTATAACTTATCCTACAGTGTCAGGGCTTTGACAAAAGCCAGTATCTGAGACGGTTTTACAGAGGGTAGTTCTCCATCTCCGATAGCAGTAGTACCAAAGTTTCTGGCAGGAAATGTTGTCGTCTAGGCGCACTTAGTGATGAGTGATGAGGTACTCTGGTGTTTCCCCATTTTCCGCACAGGGGCTGTAATTGCTGTTGTTTTTTAGATTTAATTTACTGAGGTATTCATTGAGGAGACCGTGTCCTGTAAAAACCCCGTGTCAATCCGAAGATTGTTTTTACTTAAATAAAAGAAAATCTCTCGAAAATCTAGTGTGCGATGTAAAATACCTGTTAAGATGCGTTCTCTAACCAGAATATGTTTTTTCTTAAGGGACAGTAGTTCTCTGAGAAAATTGGCCATGTTATCCATTATATAAGAACTGTCTTTACCTAACATTAATCAAAACAGGAAATATCAAATTAAGAGAGCCTCTAATAATGATCATTGTAAACATCTAACCGAGGCGTGTAAATTTTAAAATTAAGGAAATTCAAAACATATTTTATCTTTACTAAAAAGTCATTCGAGGCATAACAATAACTTCGTCGGATCAGTTACACCATTTATAACTTTATTGGCAATTGATAGCTCACGTCACTAGAGATCTGGTTGTTATTTAACTACTTATCTGTTATTTTATAACAGTTATTTAGAAATAACATAACGCAACCGTTGCTACATCTAAAAAATAACAGATATAAAATAACGATACGTAGAGATCGACCGCTCGTGATACGAAGTTGGCGCTATGCATTGCCACGAAATTTTATTCGGCTCGAAGCAGTTCCAAAAAATAACTAAGTAGTATGAAAAATCTCAGTTATTTCGACAACCATCGATAACGGACGACGGTCGAGATACAGCAGAGTGGGGAATGCTCTACAGTAAACGTTGCTGCATCGGTCGATAGTCGATGTTGTGCTCTCAACATCTTAAAATAACGTATATAAAATATAAGCAGTTATTTCATATACTACGTTATTTTTTAACCAGTTGCGAGCATAACTTCGAGGCGGTCGAGATAAGCAGGTCGAGATAAGCATCGGTCTATGGTCGATGTTGGGATCGCAACGGGTTGGTGAATAACGTATAGAAAATAAGTAGTTATTTTAGATACGTTGTTTTTTAACCTGTTGCGAGCATAACGAGCGGCTGTCGAGATAGGCGATATCGGAAATTGTATCGGGCGGTGTATGGTGACGCTAAGCTCGAAACAGGTTCAGAAAATAACGTATATAACAACCAAATAACCAAATAAACTGTAGTGACTACCGATATAGTTCAGATAGAAATTAACAGCTTTGTTTTTGAGCTTCTGTTATTAGAATCGTTTTGAGCAAGTTTATTTCACTATTTTGCTTTCTGCAAACTTATTTTTATATATTTATTTCCATTTTAAAGTTATAATTTTGCTACGTTTTAAAACTCTTCAAAGACAGTTTTACTTGCCTATCAGCAATAACGATGTCAAGAAATTGTGAATATTGATTAGGTATTTAGTGAATTAGAATTTTGGTGATTATTAATATTAAGTTCTTTCAACTACTTAAATAAATTGAGCTTAGAAAAAATTAATTATATAAAATATAATAATTTAATAATTAGCTTAGACAGTCTAAGCTAATTTTTTTAATATTAATAATGTTGATTTTTTTTAATAATTATTTTCTTAATTATTAATAATATAATAAAAATATTCTAAAAATTAAAACAGAGTTTGATCTGTTTATAAATTTTATATTTTAATAATTATATTATTTTTTATTAGTAAGATAAAATATGAATATTTTTATGATTTTTTTTACAATTTGGATAGGTAATGTGTATGCTCTTTTAGATGTTTAACATTAAAGTAAAAAAATAGCAAAAACCTATTATTTTAAACTGTTATATATAAATAACAGTAACAATTTCAACTGTTATTTAAAAGTAACGGTTTTGCCCACCACTATAGGTACTTTACACACGTTAATAGCTTATACCAATAATGATGCCTTCTGCAAGTTAGTGGCATAGTAGACATTATGGAATAGAAATTCAACGGAAAATAGTACAGTAAAGACTCGATAATCCGAAGAGCACTAATTCGGATTCCTTGCTAGTCCGGATCGGCAGCGCACTTGCATTATGTACCTTGTAATCCGAATTTCGTATGATTCGGTAATCCGAATTTATGGTTCTAACTTGTTTTAACGCGTTTTCTCGAAGCGGTAATTCATTTATATCGTAATAATTTGACGGCCGGACATGTTTTAACGTAGGTACCTAGTTCACCTATCACTTTGACGATAAAACAAAAAGGTGAAATATTAGATCAACTAAAAAATGTTGTTGCTGGTGAATTACTTGCACAGAAGTATGGCGTTGGAACTTCTACTATATCCGACATTAAGAAAACTGAGAATAAAATAAGGAGGTAAGATTAACTACATACATATTTTGAAAAGAGCCTTTTGATTATCATATCAATTTTTTTAGATTTATTGACTGATTTTTTTATTTATTCAACAAACTTTTTGTGATCTCGAACATGAAGTTATAGACGACGCCGACGAGACCAGCGATGAAGAAATCTATATCCAGTCAAAAAAATTAATCATGTTGATGCAATAAAATATTTTACACTGGGATTGCAGTGGGCTGAAGAAAATGATCTTAGTATTAACGATATTCTTGTCTTAAAAAATATACAAGAGGAAGCTATAGTTAAGCATTCTTCAGTTAATGCACTTAAAAAACAAAGTAAAATCTCTGATTATTTTAAATAATGTAGTATGTATTTTATACTTTGGTATCTATAGGATCTATGTTCCTATTCACAACGAGTTTTGTTATAGAATATACTTATTCTTACTTAAATTATATTTGTTTAAGGTTTTGCTAAGAAAAATGTTTTATTTTATTCGTTTTTTAAATATATGTGTATAAAAATGCAAATCGCGATAATCCGGATTTTTTGTTAATCCGGATTAACCTGTGCTTTAATTGATCCGGATTATCGAGTCTTTACTGTATATTCAAATCTAGAGAGTAAAGTAGAGTAAAAATAATAACAACTCATTTCAGATCATTTGGTCAATCAATCATCCGTACCACAAGATTGACAAAAAATACTTGCACTTATTTTGGCAGTACGACCCTAGCTGGTTTAGCTAGTTTGACGTAACAATAACAACTTTTTTTGCTAAATTTATTACGTAGTTAGTATAATGTAACATGGATAATATAAATCTTGACTTGTAACATTTGCCCATCCCTTAATTTGAGTTTAGAATTACCTCTTCCCATCCCTGCCACCCACTTTACAAGCCATATTTTAAGATTCGGGTCAGCTTTACGATTAATAACTCGCCAGTTTTCGAAAGTACTTTGTCGACAAGGGCTTAAATCGATTTGGGTTTGTGTCCGAACAAGTTTCATCTTGATTAGAACACCATCCATACATCTAGAATACGAATTTCCTAGAAAATCCAGTTAATTTTTGAACTGACTATAATTCCTTAATAGGATTGTCTCGCAGTAAAGATTTCCAGCGTATAGCAGTTCAATTTGGAAAGTTTTTGTCTCTATACATTCTTTGCCATTGGCACGTAACCAATATACATTGATTTGTTTTGACCCATTTTATAGAAGCAACATGTAAACAAACCGTTGGTTTAGTTTAAGTTTGATTTGAATAAATTTTAATAGGTTATTTAATGACGTCTTGTCGTTGAAATTAGTTCAAAAATCAGGTATTTGACGATTAAAATTCAACCAGCTATTTTTGAGGCTTAAACTATGCTTTTAATCTTATACTACAAAAAAAATATACCTCAGTAAAATTGCCAAATTCAGCGTTTATCACAGTTCACAGGAACACTTTAGCCCACGGCCACACAGAAAGCGATTTTTACGTTATTTGCGTGAAGAGCCTTTTGCGACTAAAACAAAATAACAGGATTATATACGAGTAGCCCGACAAAAAGCGTGTAGCGTTCTTAAAAATTAATTTTTAAAAAAATTGTATTTAAACATCAATATTTTTGATAAATACGTGGACTGCTCACAAATACACGTCGCGTCACTACGTATTTCTAAGCCGTTATCACTTTTTGTTACTACTAGTTTGTGTGTCGGCCCAAGTAGCAAAATTACGTTGTTCAACGTAATCACAACGTCGCCGGGAGCAACCCAACGTTGCCTGACAACGCCGAAGCGACGTCTAAGCGACCCATATTTGCACCAAAATGGTGGATGTTTTTAGGGTCATTACAACGTCGCCAACGTTGGCGACGTTGTTTGAGGCGACGTAGTACGTCGTGTGCTAAAAGTTGTTTTTCTTGCCGATTCGCGATATTTTGGGGTTAGAGTTAAAAATATTCATCGTCAAATATTACTATATTCAACCATGGGGAAACCAAACTAAATGACGTATGAATTAGAAATGGAATATATTATGCTCCATTAAGAAATATCTAGGTGAATTCAACTTCGACAAACCTGCAAAGTTTTGAGATGTCGGCAATTGAAATTCGTCAACGAAGATTAGTTTACTGTTGAAAGTGACCATGATACTTCGAAATATGGCAAAACCCTTTTTTTATTTCCTAGTTTTAATTTTAAAATTATAGTTTACTTGGTTAACCTCATTTTTTTTTAATTTTGAGACAAATATGCGAAATCTATCAGGAAAATTAGCTTACAACCCTAACAGATACAGTTTTTTAACGAAATTCGCAGTATTTTGTGGTTTCTGATATTTTATTCAATTCGTTCACAACGCACGAAAAGATAAATCGTATTAAAATGGCGGAGTTGCCTAAGGCAACCTTTAAAATACCAATATAGTGCATAAGGTGCGGTAACCGACCTTTGGGTTACCTATGCCAACCTTTGGTTCTGAAATTGACACCTGCTTTGACGAAATAGGACCTCTGAACCCTACCGACATCTAGGAGGTAAATAACAAAATTCCTTCTTACAGTGCTCTTTTTTACCAAGGAAAAATAAAATAAAGAAGAAAGCTGGGTCATCCTTTGGTGGTGGTGGTCACATACTCGTTAATAAGATCGCTGACATTAGATCAGTATTTCTATTTATTTATTGTTAAAAAAAGCCGTACAGGAAGTATTGTTGATCTTACCACTCCACGTGCATCAATCGGCAGCCCTTTTATACCACAAGATGATAATCCTTTTAAAAGCTAGTTTACAGTTGAATGGGATATATTATTTTGTACACTCCACTGACTTGTTCGAAAGGACGTCAGGATGAATTTCAGTTGACTGCTCTTCTGGAGGATCATTATTCTCATAGTATTTCTCTGTTGTATGGGCTTCAGGTGTACTGTTATTTATTTCTATAGTATCCATTGATGATAAGCTACCACTAGTAGCACATTGCGAGGATGTAGATGACGAACCTAAACTCGTTATTTCCACATCATTTTTCGGACACTGACTTGCTCGCTGACTTTCTTCTAAATACTTTTTCCTTTTTCTATAAAAAGTTGTAGAGTATTTATATACTTTTTTCCTATGCATCTTTTTTTTTCTTTACACAGTATAAGTACCACAGAAAAAAAACGTAACCAATTGCTCTGTGACAGTACAGTACAGAATTTTTTGAGGTTAGGTGTAGATAGTTCCGCTTCCACAACAAAAATCGATATCGTCGCGCTCGTCGCCGTAATCCAACGTAGTAATTGGTTAATATAATTTTGAAGTTGCTTTGGGTCCTTTAATGAAACGTTGTATTACGTTGTAGTTAGTATGTACTTACACTCGTAATTTAAAAGTACGTTGCACAACGTTGTACTACGTTTGTTATTCTGCAGTACAATAAACGTGCCTTCTGGTGACGTAATGAAAACGATATAAAACCCCACTTCTAACAACGTTGTGCCCTACAACGTTTACCAACGTTGTTAAGGGTCAAAATATACAACTGTTTAAGTGCAACGTCGTAGCGACGTTTTGGCTACGTAATTTGAGGTTTGGGTATGCATAGGGCAGGGAAAAGTACCAATTTCAACGTTGCGCGTAGTCAAAACTAGTCGGAAGTCGGAATTTTGTTACTTGGGATGGCCATCTCACTAGCTCGTATGTCACGGCTTTGTAATTTTACTCCCAGCACGCGTCAAAAAATTTCACTTCAAAAAGTTTGATAAATCATGTCCTAAAATTACGTTACCAATTAGTAATATTTACTATTCTAACATAAAAAATCTATACACAAATAAACTAAAATTCCTAAAATATATGGCAAATAATAATTATTATTTTACATACGCCACTGGCACTAGCAGTAGATTGCGTTTGTCGTCTAATATGCACCCCGCTCAACTTTCGATCCGAGCATATCTTTCATCTTCGTCTTTTCAACGCTAACCGCGCCGATCTCGCCTATATCTTTCTCAAAGGATTGATTGTTGAACGGGCCGGGAATTCCAAGAGCTTTTTCCTTACTAATCGACAGCTTGATAGAAACTGGAGACCTACCGCTTCTTTTGCGTATTTTTAATGGATACAAATCGAAATAAATAAAGCTTCAAACGGTAAAATCGCAAAAGCGCAAAAAAATGCTTCTATGTGGCCGTGGGCTTAAGCCATATTTATACACCAGACTTTAATTCGTTAAAAAAATAGTAGGCGTCTGTCAGCTTTTTTAATTAAAATACATTAAAGCTCTTTGTCTGATGAAAATGTTTGTGCAAATTGAGAATTATACTGTAATTTCCTTATATAAACTTATATGCTAGCACATAATTTTATAATTAAACGCCAAATCGGAACATTTTATACGGAACTCTCTTTTATTTTTTTAAAAGCAATTATCTTCCTTTTTCTTTCCTTCTTTATTTGCACCATGTATTTTATGTTTTAATGTCAAATAGTAAAATATATGATGAAGTTGAACTGGAGATTAATATCCATTTGAAAATTATCAAAGCCATCTATTGATCGGTTCATTAATTTGATTGACAGTTAAATGTTAGCAGTTTGCCAGTTCTCTATAACATGATTTAGTTTATGAGAATAAAGAGAAAATTCAAGCGAAATTTGATGCAATTATGTTTTGTGTTTTTTGTGTTTTTAGTACATAACAGTTTTTGTGATTTTAAAGGTTTACCTGCCATATTCCGGTATCGGTGAATACATTTTGTCGTTTTTTTTAATGTAAAGGGTGTCGCACCTCATTCGCCTCGTTTAATTATACAAAAACGGCAAAATCTAGAAACATAATAGTTTATGAATTTTTGATACCCCTGTATACATTTAAGGAAGCAATTAATTTTTTTAGTTAAGTTTATTTCTCTGGCTTCAAAGTCAGTCCAAGTATTAACTCTAAAAAATGATGTACAGGGTGTTGACAAACTGTTTTATTATAACATGCATATTTAAATATATCTAAATATCTCAAAAACGAAGGCATTTAAAAATATTAAACTCTTGTAATAAATGCCTTATTTTTTGCCCAAGAATCCCCAAAAACGAAATAAAATACCGGGTATTCCATAAGAAAAAATATAACTTTGGTATGGATCTTAGTTCTGACACACCCTGTACATTTGAAAATAATTTTAAATTATGCACATTTCCTCTCTACATATACTCATAAAAATTTTGTTTCAACATCTTTCTGTTTTCGTATAATCAACCGAGGCGAATGAGGTGCGCCACCCTGTATACTGTAAAACTGGATTTCTCGGAGTTGGGTATATGGTAAATATCTATAGAAGTATCGTACTTCTTTAACGCCCATTGTAAGAACTATCCCTATTAATCCTGTGCATATTCATGCATACTAAAAGCAGTTATTCTTCTTTTGCAGGCTCTTCTGCAAGCCCACGACGTTGTAGCGCACGAAGTCTATGGAGAAGACGCCGTACGAGTTACCCCTCCCCCACTCCTACCCTACCTCAATGGTGGGGAGGAACTGGACGGCCCCAATGGCGACCTGGAAATGGAGAACGTTACCAGGGTGAGATTGGTGCAGTTCCAGAAGAATACCGACGAACCTATGGTAAGTACTAGCAGGAGTTTACAGTGTATGACGTAAGTTGGTTCACTCCCCGTCAATCAATTATTTTCTAATAAAATAGAATGAAAGTCAGAATAAGTTATCAAGATCGCCATTATAGTATTTCACTCCTAGACATAAGACTGTAAGACTCTCTTGATAACCTGGCGAAAAAATCTTCATTATTTAATTAAATACTAAAATCACCATTTACGATCTTCCTTATTAAATTTTATATTCTTTTGGTATATGTAAAACATAAAATGTATTTTTTTGTATAGACACTACTTTCTGAAATGCTTTATATTTTTTCTTTTTTTTTAGGGTATAACGCTGAAGATGGACGAAGATGCAAAATGTATAGTGGCGAGGATCATGCATGGTGGCATGATACATCGCCAGGCTACCCTGCATGTTGGTGATGAAATTCGAGAAATCAACGGCATACCTGTAGCCAATCAGTCTGTCAATGCATTGCAACGGATCCTTGTATGTATCTCTTATTTTGAATACAAAAGTAGAACAATTTTTTTTCAAAAACATCAAACCGTATACGCGGTGTTTCAGAACAAATTAATTGCCATTGAAAGTCGTTGCCGTTGCTCACAAGATCGCACTTCCTAGAGGAAGGGCCTACACTATAGGCACGCCACTAATACCAATGTTAAATTTTCTTAGAAAAACATATTTTAAAAATAATTTATTAACAAACATGTTTTAAACTAACCCATCTTTTGTATTATCGTCGCTGGAAAGTCAAAACCTCGTATCTCCAACTTTTGAGATTTACTAGTGTAAAATGTTTCAGTAAATATGTCCGCGTTAAATGGCAACACCTAAGGTTAGACGTTATTCACTACGCATCCGAATAAAAGTTGATTCTCACTATACCTTCCGTTTCCATTCCATATCCATTCTATATCCATTCCATATCCATTCCATATCCATTCCATATCCATTCCATATCCATTCCATATCCATTCCATATTCATTCCATATCCATTCCATATCCATTCCATTCCATATCCATTCCATATCCATTCCATAACCATTCCATATCCATTACATATCAATTCCATATCCATTCCATATCCATTCCATATCCATTCCATATCCATTCCAAATCCATTCCATATCCATTCCATATCCATTCCATATCCATTCCATATCCATTCCATATCCATTCCATATCCATTCCATATCCATTCCATATCCTTTCCATATCCATTCCATATCCATTCCATATCCATTCCATATCCATTCCATATCCATTCCATATCCATATCCATATCCATTCCATATCCATATCCATTCCATATCCATATCCATTCCATATCCATATCCATTCCATATCCATTCCATATCCATTCCATATCTATTCCATATCCATTCCATATCCATTCCGTATTTTTTTATTGTATTGACGCTATACGTAAGCTTCCGTTCCGAATCAGTTCCATACTTTTTATTGTATAATTTATATCATTAGGAAAGTTTCATTTTAAAAATTTGTATCTTTTGAAAAAGGTAATAGATTTAATTAAGAGGTGAAAGAATAAATAAATATCAGCAAAATTTTAACAGAGCTGGTACAAATGTAAGAACTTGACAACGCTCTTTCCTATACGCTTCAGTCCGTCCGCCAACAAAATGTATGGAAGGAAATGATATGGAAGGGAAGGGAAACGGAACGGATAGTGTGCATTGTCCTATTCATTTACATGATATAATATTTTATGTAAACGGAAGGGAGCTGATATGGAAGGTATAGTGAGAATCAACCTTAAATAATCTTGATACGAGGTGTTACATAGAACGCGGACATATTTACTGAAATATTTTACACACTCGAAATTTCAAAATTTGGAGATACGAGGTTTTGACTTTACAGCGACGATATATTATTCAACGGAACTTCTATGTAAAATCATTAAAAATATTTCAAATCCAATTTTTATGTATAATTCAATCATAAAAATGTATTGTGTTTAAACTAACTCAGAATGTATAAAAGCGATATTAAAAGCGTTCAATATGCCAGCGTTTTTAATATCACTTTATTATACAGCCCACTGGATTTTTTTTGAGAAATATTTACCTTCCCGAAAAGTAATGAATTACATTTTATTTTTTAATTTCAAATCCTGAAAGTTTATGAAAAAAAATACAAGAGGTAAAAGAAAGTCAGGCTGTCTAAATTTATCTTTGTACCGCTAACATATCCCTAATGGTTAACTTTTTATAAAAAAACAAAATATTTTTACTAAATAATCACCCCTAAAGTTTCATTTATTTTGAAACATTCTGTATAGAAAAAATATATAAACTAATCGAAAAAAGTTAAGGATATTGTGTTTTAGCTAGGAAAAAAAATCAGAAAAAATGTGTTATAACTATTAATACCTATGCGTTTGTGTTTAAAAAAATACTGTTTGTGAACATAAAAAATTGTACTCAAACAAATAAAAAGCATTATCATCAAAAATGTACATTTAATTTTTATTTAGAATAGAACTTGTTTAAGTGTTGCTAAGCGGCAGTTTGCGATATTGTGGTTATTCTGTCATCGATAATATGAACAGACGTCATTTAACAATAGAGGAAGCAAATCAGGCCATTGGGTTGGTTCTTAGCAGTGCGCGACAGATCGATGTGGCTGATCGATTTAAAATCACCTAAAGTGTAATTTCTATGCTTAAAAACCAATTTAATGAGACTGGATCTGTCATGGAGAGGCATAGGAAGGGTCGACCAAGGTCGACAAATGCTAGGGAGGACCGAAGCTTACTGAGAGGAGCAATGATGGATCCTGCAAGAAACTACACATTGCTCTGTCAGGACATTTCGGCTGCCAGCAGATTACGTATTACCCTTCGCACGGTCTTAAATCGATTAAAAAAAGCAGGTTTACATTGCTATAGGTAATAAGACGCCCTCCGTTGACCGCGAGAGTAAGGTTGAGATCACAAAGCTCAACGTTTGCTCTGGTGTAATGAAAGAGCTAACTGGAATGATGAATGGCATACTGCGATGTTCAACGATGAAAGCTGTTTTTCTCTTTGTACTGACAGACGTACAGTTCGTGTGTGGAGATTAAGAAATACAAGACTTAACGACCGATGTTCAAGAAGGGCATCCCTTTGGAATTAGAGGTGTAATGGTCTGGGGTGGAATTTTCTGCGGAGGCCGAATGGAATTGTATATCTGTGAAGGTACAATGACAGGTGAAATTTATGCCGACAACATCATTGGAGGATCACGAAGGCCGTCTTATAGGCCTATATCAATGTAAACCGGCTTTTTTAATCGATTTAAGGCCGTCCGAGGGTCAATACGTACCCTGCTGGCAGCCAAAAGGTCCTAGCTGAGCAACGTGTAGTTTCTTGCAGGATCCATCCTAGCTCCTCTCATTAAGCTTCGGTCCTCTCTAGCATTTGTCGACCTTGGTCTACCCTCCCTATGCCTTCTATGACAGATTCAGTCTCATTAAATCGGGTTTTAAGTCTAGAAATTACACTTTAGATGACTTTAAATCGATCAGCCACATCGATCTGTCGCGCACCGCCAAGAAGCAACCCAATGGCTTGATTTGCTTCATTTACTTTTAAATGACATCTATTCATATTATCGATGACAGAATAACCACAATATCGCATACTGCCGCTTAGCAACACGCAAACATATTCTATTCTAAACAAAAATTTAATGTACATTTTTGATGATAATGCTTTTTATTTGTTTGGGTACAATTTTTTATGTTTACAAACAGTATTTTTTTAAACACAAACGACATAGGTATTAATAGCTATAACACATTTTTCCTGAAGAATTTGTTTCTTAGCGAAAACACAATCCTTAACTTTTTTCGATCAGTTTACATTAGGGTGGATCAAGAAAATTGACTTTTTTTCACGTTACTTTGAAAAAAAGGTTGGTTAGACACCTCAAAAAATTCTCTCCAAGTATGAGTTCTTAACTTTAATAGGTAGGTCCTCCGCCTTTCAGTTTTCTATTTTTTCCTTGTATCTCCGTTGATAATTTTGTTTTTTCTTCTAGATCAATACTTTTTATATTAAATTTGTCACAAAAATGTTATTTACTCGAAATTTAATGAATCATTGACTCTAAGTTAGAAAAAATGCAATACTTTTTTGTTTCAGGTGCTTAGGACTAAAAAAACTAGAACAAAAGTTTAAAACATTTCTTTGTTCATAGAAACTCAAATTTGTACAATTTTTTCCGAAACTCATAAAATAAATTGGAATCGTTCGAATTATTAATCAAAAACTGTTAAAATTATTGTGCATTGAAGTTTGACGAGGAATATCTTTTAAACGGTTAATTTAATCGACTAATCATAAGAAACCATTTTCGTAGAGCAGTGAATTTCCTACAAAACCGTGAATTGCGCGTATCATAGTGATTTTTTGTTAACGAGTTATAAAATTCATAAGAAAAAAAATTGTCTTAAAATAATCAAATTTCAACCTTTAATAGCGTTCGAACGGTGAGGTTTACAAAAAAAATTATAAGAGACCTTTTTTTATAGAGAATTCACTTTCCTACAAAGACGAGACAAGATATTTTTTCCAAATAGTAGATACCGAGATATGATTTTTTCTTTCTAATAATAAGGAAAAAATAGTAAACTGAAAGGCGCATGACCTACCTATTAAAATTAAAAACTCATACTTGGAGAGAATTTTTTTGAGGTTTCTACCAACCTTTTTTTCAGAGTATAAAGTAAAAAAAATACAGGGTCGCTGATATTTAGGGAAACGGTCGATTATTAGGTAAAATATACAAGATACCGCAAAAAGTTAAATATAAAAGTTCTAGGGTTTTTAAATGTCTATTATCTGGTAGTAAATTTAGGTATACAGGCATACCATTTTTTTTAAATACAGCCCCCTGTATATTAATGCATATTTCAATTCTTCCTCCAATTTTAATCAATAATCGTAATACACATATGTACAGGGTGGACCATTTTGGTTGTTGGTATAGGGTATCTAGGAAACCGTAAGAAATATTCAAATTTTGATACTGCAGTCGCGGGTTCATTTTTTGAAAAAATCACAATGCCGCAAACGGATCGTGGCCATCTTGATCGGTTTCGAAGCTACAGGGGGATTCACAAAATTTGTACTTTTTGAAGATGTGCTATAGTTTGTTTTTTTCAGCAACTACGCAAAAATGAATTATACATTCTAAAGGCACTTTTCTATGTAGAATGCAGTGGCGTAGTCAGACTTTTTTCGAAAAAAATACTTTTTTAGATATTAACTATACTTCTGTTTTTTTAAATAGAACCCCCTGTATATTTTTAAATTTCCTGATTCAGCTTGGGATGGGCTTCTCGAAAATATATAACACTCTATATTTATTTTCACTTGTAACCTCAACAATTTTTCTTAAAATATCCAGTTAGTAGTAGTCCGCGCCGAGTAACAAAGTAAACGGTTGTCATGGTGATCGGGACATACCTTTGATGGATGCGTGACATTTCACTTCAACAGATTGAAGTGTGTGTATTTTAAATAATAAAAAAATGAGTAAATTTGAAAATTTTGAGAAATATAATATGTTAGAATGTTATATTGAGTCTAATAAACATAAGCAAATGGCAGCTGATTTATATTTTGGGCGCGAGCAACCAAACCCAGCCATTTTTAAAAGGTCAGAAAATAGTTTAATCCTAGCCACCTAGGTCACCTGATATACAGGGTGTCCCAGAAATGAGTGCAGATATTTTAAGGGGTGGTAGATCTGGTCAAAATAAACATATTTTCTCTTTACCATTTTTAAATTAAATTGAAAATAACCGAGTTATTTAACTTTGAAAATTTAAAAAAATAATCGCAACATTTTGAGAACCACCGGCAGATATCGCCAACTACATCCAATTGCCCGGATCAAGCCCGAATTTCAGTTAATTCGACGCACTGTGTTGCCATAGGGACAAGAAAGTGTATGTTAAAAGTAAGTCATAAAATCACAACACCTGACGAGTTTGCAGAGATTCATTACATTTTTAAGATTGTGATATTATTACATAAAATAAATTAAAAGTTAAATGTTTAATAATGTGTTAAAAAATGTGTTAAAAAAGTTAAATTAAAAAACTTACCCAACATTAAAAAAGATACTTATGACAGATTGTAACTGTGACAATTCTCTTTTTCGATATACACTTAACTAAAATACACTTCACTGTGCTGCTTTACTTGTACATGCTGTAGTTATTATAATAACTACTAAAATAACAGTGTCCCCATTTTTAACACATTATTTTCATATAGGCCTCATCACAATTTGAATCACTGATTTACAAAACTCCTTGAAAAGCACACATTACTTTGAATACCTTTCTGAATGAATAAATGTTGAGAATTATTGTCTCTCACCGCCACTTTACGAACTACTTTCAATCTAAGGAAATACATGTTTCACTCAACAATTTTAAATACATATTTTGTTTTTTCGCTATTTTTTCTATGTATTTCAACAATTCCATCGACAGCCCAATCGTCGCGTCGGCCACCGGCCAAGAGAGCGGCGCATCACTGGTAACTGCTCCTTTGTCGCGCCGCCGTGTCGAGCTTGCGTCATGCGAGGTTGCCGTAGTTTCAACAATTTCAAATTCAAGACACTCGAAGCAATCAAATTCTTATTAAATTTTAAAAATAAAACAGAACACATGAAAGGAAACAAACAAAACACAAATGAATTGGTTACTGATAGGGTCACAAAAAAGAAATTTCTAAAATGTTTATCGTAATTCAGAATTCAATACATCAAAAACAGCCCGACGAATAATCAATTCATTTTTGTTTTGTTTATTTCCTTTCATGTTTCTCTGTTTTATTTTTAAAATTTAATACGAATTTGATTGCTTCGAATGTCTTGAATTTGAAATTGTTGTAACTACGGCAACGTTGCTTACATCGTCGTCTGACGCAAGCCCGCCACGACGGCGCGGCGACCGGCGACTCAAAGGACCAGTTCACACGCGGCGGTTCTTGGCTGACGGTTAGGCCAGAGAAGAACGACCGGTTAGGGTTTGTCGATGGAATTGTCGAAATACATCGAAAAAATAGCGAAAAAACAAAATACCTATTTAAAATTGTTGAGTGAAACATGTATTTTCTTAGATTGAAAGTAGTTCGTAAAGTGGCGATAAGAGACAATAATTCTCAACATTTATTCATTCAGAAAGGTATTCAAAGTAATGTGCGCTTTTGAGGGTGTTTTGTAAAACAGTGGTTCAAATAAAACAGAGAAACATGAAAGAAAACAAACAAAACAAAAAGGAATCGATTATTCGTTGGGCTGTTTTCTAAATTTCTTGAATTGAATTCTAAATTACGATAAACATTTTAAGAATTTCTTTTTTGTGACCTGATTGTGAATAATATGAATCATTTTATTAAATTTATTCCAAAATAAAGTTATTTTGCGCATAACAAAGATTTTCGTAAACGTCATAAACGTAATGTTTTAGTTAATTTTCGGTGGTTTTTGTTAAGTTTTCATTGAAAGGGTAAATACTAAAAATAATTAATGTGTTTTTTTTTCTATAATTATTAATAATGAGCACTGATAAAAGATTAAATTTACCATTCCTAATTTTTTGAGTAGAAATTTGTCTATGAATTTATAAATGTAGAACTATGTTCCGCCGAACTATGTAGAATGTCGATAACATAGGAGGTTGCAAACTGCAAGGTTTAGATACAAGTGAAATTTCACTTCAACAGAACAAGTGGTGTATTTTAAATAATAAAAATGAATAAATTTGAAAATTTTGAGAAATATAATATGTTAGAATGTTATATTGAGTCTAATAAACATAAGCAAATGGCAGCTGATTTATATTTTGAGCGCGAGCAACCAAACCCAGCCATTTTTAAAAGGTCAGAAAATAGTTTAATCCTAGCCACCTAGGTCACCTGATATCACTCCATTGAACTTCTTTCTCAGGGGTTCTGAAAACCGCAAGTTATCGAAATGCAAATAGAATATTAGAAGAGTTACAAGATAGTTTTGTGTGGCTTTGCAAAGTGTAACCAACATGCACATTCGAAATGTTAGCGGCGGCGTGCAGAGACGGTGCCAATTCCGTCTAAATAATAATGGGCAGCAGTTTGAACATTTAATGTAGTCTTTGCCTTTTTATTTTTTATATTAACTGAGAAGCCCGATTGAAGTAACCTGTTGCGTTTGTATCATAGAGAAAGTAATAAAAAGAAAGAAAAAAAAATATTATCTTTCTCTATGGTTTGTATTAAAATGTGTTCTTTGGTTTCTGTCACACTTATTTTTTATTTGCTTCGTATTGTTCGAATTTATTTATAATATAATTATATTTGCTAATACATGGATTAATTTGAAAGTAGATATTCGCTTGTTTCCTTTAATACTCAGCATGACCTACTACGAGGAAAGTCGATATCTTTAAATAAATTGGAATTTTAAAGTTAATAGTGAAAATAAATATATAGTGTTACATATTTTCGAGAAGCCCATGCCAAACTGAATCAGAAAATTTAAAAATATATAGGGGGTTGTATTTAAAAAAACATAAGTATAGTTAATATCTAAAAAAATATTTTTTTTCGAAAAAAGTCTGACTACGCCACTGCATTCTACACAGAAAAGTGCCTTTAGAATGTTTAATTCATTTTTGCGTATTTGTTAAAATAAACAGACTATCGAACATCTTCAAAAAGTACAAAATTTGAGAATCCCCCTGTAGCTTCGAAACCGATTAAGTAGCCACGATCCCTTTGCGCCATTGTGATTTTTCCAAAAAAAGAAACCGAGACTGCTGATCAAAATTTGAATATTTCTTACGGTTTCCTAGATACCCTATAGAAACAACCAAAATGGTCCACCCTGTACATACCTAAATTCAACAATTTTCGAATTATGAAAATTTGATTTTGAAATGTTATATGAAGATTTTGTAATTTTCAAACTTGATATAATCTCATTTTATACACTATACACCTATAAATGGTAACTTGAAAACTATTGTCAAATATTATTATCACAGTTTTCACAGAATGGCATCGTTAAGTCAAACGGAACACATCGAAATTAATTAAATCGATTTTTTTAAGTGATATTTTCAAAACTCTCGGAAACGGTTGGTTTGAGGTTCATTGTGTGTATTTCGATTTTTGCTTGGGATTGAAGGAAGAACTGAAATATGCAATAATGTACAGGGGGTTCCATTTAAAAGAAGTAAATTTTGATGTGCCACGATTTTATGAATCGACCCTGTATACTTAAATTTATTACTCGTTAATAGGCATTTAAAACCCGTATAACTTTTATATTTAACTTTTTGCGGTACCTCGTATATTTTACCTAATAATCGACCGTTTTCATACATATCGCGACCCTGTATATCTTATGAGATTATAAAATTCTGAAGAATTTTTTTTTAAAATTGGCGTTCTTAAAATAAGTTTTTTTCTATCGACTATTATTAATGTCTTGCTACAAAAAAAACATGACCAACCCTCTTATTTCTCATTTTATATATACGGTTCTTATTAAACTCGTGACATATTGCCCAATAAATTCTGCCACGTTTTTTGTATATTATCGATATCGATAGCGGCATTATATTAACTTTTTTTTTATTCTTTCCTCTTCTTTTTCCTTTGACAGAGAGAAGCCCGCGGCTCTGTCACGTTCAAAATAGTTCCCTCATACCGAAGTGCCCCACCACCTTGCGAGGTAAGTCGTTGACATTCTTTGCTCGTCTTCAATTTGTTCCTCATGACAGGATAGATAAAATAGACGACATTCCAATACAAAATGTCGTCTGTTTTTATTCGTTCTTGTTTATTTTTTGTTATTTAAGTCATCTTCAATTTAAAAAACATTTATTGTCTGTCTAGGCATGGATTTGACTAAACTTTGACATTTAAAGTATAGTTAGATACATTCTAGACCAGGGTTTCTTAAACTTTTTGCAGTCACGGACCACTTTCGCAATTTGTACAGGGTGAGTCAACAATAGAGTAAAGTCCATTATCTCATTTGTTTCGAGGTTTACAAAAAAATGTTAAATACAAAAGTTATAGGGAAGATTAAGATACACATTTTAAAAATATTATAGAGTATACAGGATGCTTCAAAAAAGTGAGGAGGATATAACATGTTTTTTTAAAGGCAACAACCTATTTTTTATTTCATTTTTAGATTCGGCGTAAAATTCTATAACTTTTTTATATATAATGTTATATACCTAAAATTAATAGTTTTTGTAATATTTAAATTTGTTTATACAAATGTTAAATTGCAGTGTGGTAAAAAATTGTCAGTTGTGCCATTGTTTCTGAAGTTGGAATACCAAATTTGGTATGAGAGTTCTATAGAGATTAAAAAGAAGATATATGTTAAGATATTTTAGTTAAATGCTACAGGGTGTTCAAAATATATTTATAAATTTCAACTACTTAAAATTAAAAAATCTAAAATTTTTTAAATGGTACACCCTATATATTTTTTCTGATAGATTTTGCAAAGCTCTGCAACTTTTATTAAGTATGTCATATACCTATTTTTAATAATTTGCGATTTATTCCAATTTTTTCTATTTTTACCCATATCTTTAATACAATTACGCTATAACATCATAGTTACCATGACAAAAAATAATAATTGTTATCAAAATTTCATATGTCTGTTAGGGAAGTTAAGAACAAAAGGTGAATTTTAGTTTAATTTGTTCTAATAAGTATAAATGTTAGAGGTAGATGTAATAGTTTCAGATTTTTCTGAAAATGGATTAGTCATTGTGACTGATAAACACGAACAAGCCAAAATAAACATATTTTTTGGTTCAGTACTATATATTATATAGTACTTTGCTAAGTACTACAAGAATAGATGTAGATTATCTAGAGAACATTTTTATATTATATTATATTATAATATTTTCAGTGTGTAATGGGACGGTTTTGTGGCAGTAGTAATATTGGCTTGACGAAATAAATTATAAACCAGAATTACTACGAGAACAAAAACTTTACTGTATGTCGGAGAAAATTTCAATATCAGTAGTCGTCAACAATTAGGTAATCTAGTTAGAATTACCATAATCTGTGGCTATTCGGCCCGACGGAAAATCCAAATGTCATCTTTCATAAGATAGAAATACACCAAGAAATTCACGACGATTTTAGTTTATTTGAGTAAAGTTAATTAATTTTGACTAATAATAACATTTGTAACTGATTATTAAACTACTTATTAAAAATAAGTAATAAATATGTTTGTTTTGTTACGGTAACTATGATGTTATAGCGTAATTGTATTAAAAATTAGGGTAAAAATAGAAAAAATGGAATAAATCGCAAACTATTAAAAATAGGTATATGACATACTTAATAAAAGTTGAAGAGATTTTCAAAATCTATCAGAAAAAAATAAAATTTATAGGGTGTACCATTTAAAAAATTTGAGATTTTTTAATTTTAAGTAGTTGAAATTCATAAATATATATATTTTGAACACCCTGTAGCATTTAACTAAAATATCTTAACATATATCTTCTTTTTAATCTCCATAGAACTCTCATACCAAATTTTGGTATTCCAACTTCAGAAACAATGGTACAACTGACAATTTTTTACCAGATTGCAATTTACCATTTGTATAAACAAATTTAAATATTACAAAAACTATTAATTTTAGGTATATAACATTATATATAAAAAAGTTATAGAATTTTACGCAGAATCTCAAAATAAAATAAAAAATAGGGTGTTGCATTTAAAAAAACATATGTTATATCCGCCACACATTTTTGAAGGACCCTGTATACTCTATAATAATTTTAAAATGTGTATCTTAACCTTCCTTATAACTTTTGTATTTAACATTTTTTTGTGAACCTCGAAACAAATGAGATAATGGACTTTACTCTATCGTTGACTCACCCTGTACAATTCAACGGACACCTATCAGAAATAATAAGGCCTTATTAAGGAAAATAAAAAAAGCCTTATTTATATAAAAAGAAAACGTTTATTAGTAGATTTGTTACACGTACACTAGTAAATTAGTTAGAAGGATGCTGCTGTTTAGCCTCAATGAGAACGTAAAATAACAAGGCAGGGCGCATATCATCTGCGACGTTCAATCGGTTACAACTTTTTGTTTTTATTGAGACCAGAACCGACGCTACTCCGTATGTACCTCGCAAAGGTACGTAGTAGCAAATGGTATCAGAACGGACATAGCTCGCTTGACAAGAAGAGGGTAAGCTTGACTTAAAGAACACCAAACTCAAAACTTTCAAAACTTCTTTTGATATCATGTCAATTAAGTCATCTTTAATGAGATCTTCATTGCTGATATTATCCGTGTCGATTATAAATGGACCCCGCACCCGCGGTTTATTTTCACGCGATTCTAAGTTACAGTAGCCTTCAAAAGAAGTTTGCAATGTATCCAAATGTTTAGGCACCTCTTTCTGTAGCATTTTTGATATCGTGTTGCCGTCACCTTGTGCTATCGACTCTTCAAACAACGGAAAATTTGCAAAGTTACCAGATTCCACCCTCCTTTTCCAAAGTGGCAGTTTACATATGACACCTTTCAACCGTTCAGATTCATCCACGATCGTCACCGCAAAGCCCTGAAGAGACAAGTTAATCTCATCCAATTTCAGCCAAATACGCTAGCCCCGTACAAAATCTTTGCTCTCAAAGATATTCAGACAGTGAATTTCCTTCATCTTTTAGAAAAAGTAACACTTCTATCCTCAACTCAAACAATCGCTTTAAGATCTGTCCCCTTTACAGCCAACGAACTTCTGTGTTGTAAAGCAGTACTTCATGTTCTGACCCCATTTCTTGACAAAGTCTTTTAAACACGTGGTGGATTAAAGCTCTTGCTCTGATGAATTTAATTATTTTGACACATGTATAACTGCCTTCATAAATGTAGGTAAAGTCCGTGAAGACAAGGCATGTCGATGTAAGACAAAATGAGTTATTATAACATGAGGGATCTCTTTCTTGACCAAAGCCGCGAAACCAGACGTATTACCAAGGATTGGGGTAGCTCCATCGGTGCAGATACTACCAAGTTTATTCTTCCAGTCTATATTTTGTTTGTTGAAAAACCTTTTTGTCATTTCAACAACATCTGAAGCCTTTTGTAGCCAAAAGTGAATTGCAAAAAAGAAACTCTTCTTATACTACGTATGTCTTGTTGTACGTAACGGACAAATACCAAGAGTTGGCTACATTGTGACACATCGGTGCTTTCATCCAATTGAATGCTGAATGGAAACGGTGAAGCAATTAATTCTTCAACGACTTGTTGTAAAACATTGACGACATTTCAACAATTCTAAAATGAATAACATCGTTTGATAAGGGAACAGCTTCAACTTTGTTTTTTTTTTATCCTTACGGGCATCGCGTAGTGTTTAGTGATTAAATACCTACTGAATTCGCCGCCCTACACTATATCTTTTCTTAATAAATATATTTACAGTTAACTGGCGTAATGCGGACCATGGGGAACCCTGATACACATGCTATGGACCCCTAAGGGGTCCGTGGACCACACTTTAAGAAACCCTGTTCTAGACTGTATTTTTTTACGGATTTGGGATACCAGACGATTTCATGCTTTATAATTTTAGTTGTATCTTTTCTAATTAGATTGATGTTTTCCATGTGATGGACAATAAACTCAATAAATTGTTTATTTTTTTAATAAATTATTCTTACTAAATAAACCTTTTTGTCTTTTTTATGTAACTTGTAAATTATGAATAATATTGAAAGTGTATTTTAGTTGTTTTAAATAAAGGATGTGAACTTATTTTTAAATTTACCACCTCCAACTCGAATCGTAATGGAGGCAATTGTAGTACTTTGTAAAAAATAAAGGATTGTAACATTTTTCACCTTCTAGCTCTTAACTCTATAAATCTAGTGTCCTACATTTCTAGAATTAATATCCTTTATGATCAGTATTTTATTTCATACTGATTATTCTGTGAAAATTTCCAATGTAGAACATGTTTTTTAAATTTATAATTAATATTTTATTTATTTATTTATTATTTCTACAAAACATGTGCTCTTCTTTTTAAATCTACAGCCTCTAAATCAAGTCAAAATTGAGGTAAATGATGTAATGTGTGTAAATTTGTTTGACCAAACTTCTGTAAATAATAAAATATAATATCGACAACTTTAGAAATCTTACACATCTTAGAAAAACTTTTTTATTATTTACATTTTGAGAAAAATTAATTTTTCATAAAAATTTTTCCTTGTTCTAAAATGGTTATTTTCGTTTATACTTTTCCAAATTTCCTTACCGTTTTAAAGAAAATTAAGAAAAACATGAAAATAGGATGGAAAGTCCTAAAAATCAAAAGGCGTGTCTATAGCAAAATAACTTAGACTATTAGAGTTATACTACTCTATTTTGTACAAATTACTACACTAGAACTACTTTTCAAAATTTATAATAGATATTTTAAAATATTTTGACACGATTCCTGTACATACACTAGAGAAACATAAAAAATATTGTTTGTATTTTTGATTTTTATAAATTATTTCAGCATTTTTTTATTTTCAACTTCACCGAGCAATGAATTTATTGAAACATTCCAATTAAAACAGGGAACAAACTCTTTGACAACACATTTTGTTGACAAAATATTCATTGATTGCAAATATATTCTCTAGTTTGGATGCAAATTTGTTCGTAACTTGTTAAACGTTTCTACTAGTTGAAAATTTCAAATTAGTTAGTCACAATGAAACTGTACAGGAGAATATAACTAAGTAAACTTTTAGTGGTGCAGCTTTACTTTTGTTTGAAGTAGTACATATTTTTGGAATTCGTTGATGTCTTTATTTATATTTTATAATTTTATGTATCCAATCATTTATAAAACGAAAAATATTTTAATGAAAGTATATAAGTTCAATTTTTGCTTCAACTGTACCGCTTATCGATGGAGTTCACATTCTAAATATAGATTTCGATGAATAAATAAATATAGGTTGTTATTTCCTGAAATGCCTAGTCAATTCACGTATTACCGGCAAAACGTAGCCTTTCAATTGGTACATCGTTTGACTATAGATCTCAATCGTTCCTTGTAATGACGGAATATTTCATTGAAACGCCGTAATAAGCTACATTAATTAAATTCCACTGTCTGCCTGTTTTAGGCGATCATTTAACTTAAAGACAGTGTTGCCTTTTAGTGCATCAAGTACTGTATTTTCCGTAGTTACGATATTTAAGATAAAATGTACAGGGTGGTCCGAACTGTATTCCGGAAACTTCGGCAGCATATTCTGCAGATAAAAATAAGTAAAAAAGTTCGCATAAATGTATGTCCTAAAAAGCTTAGTGTACAAGTTTCATTTTTATTTCGATTGTTTCCAAGTAATTTTTGAAACGTCAAATTACTGTCTGGGAGTTTTTTGACATGAGAAATTTTATTTTGATGTCAATATGACTCCTATTTGTAGGGGGCGCCACCTATGTGTTTTAACTGTTTTAAAGAGTTATAACTTTTCGTCCGTAACTGTATAAAACTACCGAATGAAAAAATATATATTTGCTTGATTTTTTACGTAAAAAATCTCTCTCGATAAAAATCGCTACGAGCAACCGTTGTCAAAATATTTAGAATGGAAATAGTCAATACGTCATTATTGGCAAAAATACACACGTTGTGTGAGTAGATAGTTATTTAACTGAAATAATAAATTTGGGAAATTTTTATTTTTTTTTAAATGATAAATCATAAATATTGCTGCTAAAAAATGATGATAAAACAGTTTCTGTTGAACTTTTGGCACAAAAACATTTCAAATTTATAATTTCAGTCCAATAACTATTTAGTCAACACGTTTACACGTTAATTTATGTCAATGATGATAGGTATTGATAATTTTGATTCCAAATATCTCGAGAACCATTACTCGTACCTGTATAAAACAGCTGAAACTAAAAATATACATTTATGACGTAAAAAAGGTCAGACAACAAAGAAAAATGCATGGCTGCAAGTTGCTAACCTAACACTAGAAAAGCCCGCGGGTTTCACAGACTATACCAAATGGATTGTACGTAAAGTATGTCCAAACACACTATAAATAAAGAACATACAGTTCATAGCATACAAAAAGTAACGAAATAAGAAATAAAAACACAAGGATAAAATAAATTCAGTGGTATAATTGCCATAAATTATTTTTTCATCCCTAATAATTAATAAAAGACAAAAAAAAGAGAAACAAGGGAATTGTAATGAATCAATTAATTAGGGCGTTTCACTGAAATAATTCCTTCATTACAGGGAATGCCCCGAGATTCACATTCAATCGATGTATCAATTAAAGAGTTACGCTGCTTGCCGGAAATACGTGAAACGATTAGAGATTTCAGGGAATGACGGATATCAGTGTATGACATCTTCCCAAAAACTAATACATCCTGCGATCATTTTTATTTCATTTCCCTATTAGTATTGCTTAGCACATCTCATCATACCAGTAAATATGATTTGTATCTTTATTTTTTATATACCCCAGGCAGTAACATATAGTTTTAGGGGCCGACACAGCTATTTATGTTTAATTTCGTTATTTTTATATTATTTTCGATCCAAACAGCTTTGTTTAGTTTGTTTTTAGTAGTGTTATCATCAAAATTTTCTAAAAATTGACGATTATATGAAATTTTGTGTTTTTTTTTGTTTAGCTGTTCAGGATCAAACCCCTGCCAGTACTTGTAAGTACCAACAAAGTAGAGAATCAGAGTTTTACTGGTGATGTGATGTGCTGTATATTTGCTTTTTTATATTTTTAGGTGCTGTTTTAAATGCGTTAAATATACAGGGTGTATAGATGTATAAGTGCAGAAAAAAAATCAGTAGCCGATTTTTTTAAGTAGTTGTTTTTTAATATCGGCTCGAGTTGTAAAATTCGACTATATATTTTTTGATTTCTAGAATAATTTTTGAAGTAAAAAAATGCCATATCAGTCAATTTAGAATTTTTTATGAATCTACACATTTATTGTTCTACATAGAGCTTTCTACAAACTGATTTTTTTTGTTAGTCTTCATTTATACCCTCTATTTTTAGTAGGTATACTTATAGAGAAATTTTATAAAATAAAAAAATATGTACCTACCTATATTTGAGTGCTGTTTTTTTCTGTTGATAGTTATATTTAAAAAAAAAACGTTGTATTATTTTTTATCATTGTAACAGTTAGGTATTGGTATGACAATGTTTGGTAAAATAAATATCAGACTTAGTGGCCGTAGAATTGTTTACTAGAAACCGAAATTACAGTGCTATCGAAAAAAACAGCAACCAGTTGGCTAGAAAAGAGCGATCCTATGGCACACATTTCCCATATAATTTTACATATAAAATGACAGCGACCTTCATCTCAAAGTCATCCGTGACGCCGTTTCATTTTGAATCGTATCGTAGATAAACTGTAGACTATGTAGACCTTACTGTACAAAATGAAGGTACCCGAGATATACAAACCAGATGTAGACAGAAAAATGCGAGGTTGCGACATATTTATTAACAAAGTTTATCACGAAAATCATTTATCAATTATAAAATAAAAAAAATCATGTAAATTATTCTATTTCATTAAATTATTGTGTAAAATCATTGTTTTTTTACCATTTGTAGTTTTTTTCGTAGTTTTTGTAGTTTAATTTTTCGGGTCAAATTTCAATTTGGTTAACATACAATGGTTACTGGAATTAAATATTAGGCACTACCAATTGCTTGAACAACTATTGTAAAGAAAGACAATGCTCGAGTCATTGTGGCACAATCGCAATGGTTATCATCTGCCTTTTTTTACTTGAATAATTATAATTCGTGTATAAATCGTGTAGCTTAGGATATTTGTTTTTAGTGTCTACTTGATAATCGGGAATGATAATATCTATATATGGCGACACCTCGAATGCGAATTGTTCAAATTAAAGTTTTATTTCACTAACACAACTGTTGCAATGATAAATACCCTTATTTTTGAGCAGAAATAGAATTTAATGGTCTCTATTTTTTTCCCGTTTTTAGATATTCGTTAGAGCTCAGTTTTGCTATGATCCTCTCGAAGACGATCTCATACCTTGCGCACAAGCTGGCATCGCTTTCAATATTGGCGACATCCTTCAGGTAAGGAAACAATAAAATAGTTTTATTACAGTAAAATGATTTTATTACTCGTCTAGAGTAATTGCTTATCTAACTGTAAACGAATCTTATTTTCATCAGATATTGTACAAAATTAAAATCATACATTTTTGAGATTTGTAACATTCTAGCTTTACGATATTTATTTTCCGTGAAAAATATCAAATTGCTAATTTTCTTCCACAATTCTTCGCATGCAATTCTATCTTCATAGAGGGACAGTGAGACATCCATTAAAAGAACCAAATCTTTTTTTTTTTAGATTTAGTTGGTAAAGATGGAAACTAGAGTTGGTCTAAAACGAGAATTCGTATACACAGTTATACCTGTGAACGTGATCTTTTATTCACGGTGAAAAAACATCTGAATGCAAATTTTACAATTTATGATCATTTTTACATTTAGGTTATGTCGTTGCCATGAGGATGAGCTTATTATTTTTACATGAATTAACTTGCCCCTGATTTCTTATACCGGGTGCGTCTCAAAAGTGGCTCACCCCTATAACTTTTTTATTTTTTCTGATAAAAAATCGAGATTTGGTATGTTAGTATATGGCATAAATTAGGATTGATAGACGTATTCAATTCTTTTCGGTCCCTTCCTGTTTCACCGGAAATGACTATAACTTTTGATTTCTAAAGGGCACCCTCATTATTTTTTTACTTTATTCGATAGAAAATGACACTCTGAATAGAATGACATATCATATATCAACTTTTGACATTTTCGCTTAAAACCAAATTATATTTTTAATTTCAATGCTGTGTTAAAGACACTAATTTTTAATCAAGGAGCCTTGGAAAAATAGATTTGATCGTCTAATGTTTTTAGTATCTTGTCCTGATCGGTTAAAAGATTCCCAAATCGTATTTTTAATCATATCTCAATTTTTTTAAATGGAACGAGGGTGGCTCATTAGCATATTTGGAAATTTTTTGCATTTTTTACCAATAATTTGGTACCACACACTTAGTATTTTAAGTCAAATTGTCGTTATGAATCGTTTATTGCAATTTCAAATAAACCACATTCGAAAATGTCAAAAGTTCACATATGATATGTCATTCTATTCAGAGTGTCATTTTCTATCCAATAAAGTAACAATATACCAAGGGTACCATTTAAAAATCAAATGTTGTAGTGATTTTCGGTGAAACAGGAAGTGACCGAAAACAATTGAATACATCAATCAATTCCATTTTATGTCATATACTAACATACCAAATCTCGATTTTTTATCTGAAAAAATAAAAAACTTATAGGGGGTGAGCCACTTTTGAGACGCACCCGGTATACTGCTGCTTTTAAACTTCGGGAACGATTTCACTATCGTAGTTCTCATTACCAATTATTGATATATATAGTAAGATTAAAATAAATAAAATATACAGTTGAAATGTTCAGCACTTGTATGTATACACCATTTATATTTTATAAAATTATAAGTCTATACAAAAAGTAATAAACTTATAACGATTGTAGTAAATATGAAATATGTTTGTTATTTTACTTTGAAATATGTTTTTATGTGTGTTTTTGCTATTAATGATTACTGCTATTAATGACGAATTCCTGCAAACCCCGAAAGTCAACAAAAACAAAAACTTTAATAGTAACACTATTAAATTTCATATTAAAAAAAATAAAAATATAAAAAATTAATTTTATTTTTTGTCTGTGGTCCTCTTAGATTATCAGTAAGGACGATCACCATTGGTGGCAAGCCAGGAAAGACCAGGCTGGATCAGCAGGGCTCATACCCTCCCCTGAGCTGCAGGAATGGAGAGCAGCCTGTGCAGCCATGGAGAAATCCAAGCAGGAACAAGGTACCGCTTTTTAGCTCGATGGATTTTTTTTGTGTTTAGTTTTAAACGTAAAGCCAGCTTTTTACTATAATTTTTCGTGATTATTTTTCAGAAGAAATTTTCTGATGGCTAGACTAAAGTATACAGGCCTGCGGTGCGATTCTGTAAACTCGTAACATGAAATTTATTGATTGTGACTCACTCTTCTTATGATATTTTTAGGATGTATGAAATAATTTTCCTCGATTTACGAAACCTTTTCGAAAGTTTCTTAGATCCTGAAACTACGCCAATGACATTGTAAAATCTTATAAAAAGGACTATCTCTCCAAAAAAGTCCTATACCGGGTGTTGCATCGTCGGACGGGACATAGGAAATCCCATAAATCCCCGTAAATTTTAATGGGTCAATTATTGGCTTCCATAATTAATTTAGAAAATAATTCTATTTAGGTTTATTGAAGAACACTAAAACCGACATTCAAAAGAATAACTAAAAAGATATTTTTGATTAGCTCGTTTACGAGTTATCGCCGATTTCTTTTTAAATATTTCTCCTCTCTTATGGCCCTGTATTTACTTATGAGCACCAGTTAAGGTAAAAGATAACTGTCAAATGCCAGTTGTCATTTCAGAAAATTACCTATTTAGTGCTTTATTATTATTGAAAACTCATTCCTACATCGGAAATCTTAAAGATGTATTTATAAATACAAATTAACATGAATTAAAGTAAAATAAAGTAATCAATTACAAGGCTAATTATAGTATTATTACAATATTCAATAACTTATTAATTTAGGTTCTATTAAATTATTAGAACTTTACGATTTAAGACGATGTTCAAATATTCCTCCATCGACTGCTAGACAATACCCCAGGCGATCATAAAATTCTCTTCTTACATTCGCTAGTTGGTAAACTGAAATTCTATTGCATTCGGCAAAAATAGCATTTTTTAACTCGTCTTTTCTCGGAAGATTTGGGTATTTTTTATCCTTGTATATCCTGTTTTTTAAATGGCCCCAGAGAAAGAAATCATTTGGCGAAATATCAGGAGACCTTGCTGGCCAATTTACTGTATGATTTAGGCCAATAACGTTTCCGTTAAAACTATTGTCTGAATATTCCCGAACAGCCAGGGTACTATGTACCAAGCAGCCATCCATTTGGTACCAAACTTCCTGATTTTCCCTAGCGGCATCATGTAAAGCAGGTAAAATATGATTTTCGAGTAATTCCAAATAATATTCTGCATTTAAATTTCGCGTAAGAAATAATGGCCCGATAATATTGTGTCTGAATATCCCTGCCCAAACATTTACTTTCTGTGGATATTGCGTCCTTGTTTCGACAAACCTGTGTTGGTTTTCTTTTTCCAATATCGATAATTTTGAACATTGGATTCATTATTTAAGGTAAACGTGCATTCGTCAGTGAAACATATGTTTTTTAAAAATTCCCTATCCGTGTTTGCTCTTTCCATCATATCAAAACAAAACGCCTGCCGCCGTATTTCATCCCCATCTCTTAGCTCTTGGTGTTTTTCATATTTGAAGGAATAGTATTTATGTCGTTTCAAAATTCGAAACGCTGTAGTGTGATCTATTCCTATTTCATCCTCAAGTTTCCTTGTGCTGATCTTTCTATCGTTCTCTTCCACGCACAATAAAACTTCCAAGTCGGTATCGTTTCTTGCATCTTCTCTTTGTTCCTGCCTTGCTTCACATCTGCAGTTATTAGGGTACCTTTGGTCTCAAATCTCTGGATATTTCTTGCGATTGTAGATTTTCCAGGTATCGGTCTATTCGGATACAGAGCAGCAAACATGTCCGACACCTTTTGATAACTATTTCCTTGATAATACCATTTAATCATCAATACTTTTTCTTCGGTAGTGTAATTCATGGCTAATATTTTCGATGTAGGTATGAGTTTTTAATAATAATAATAATAATAAAGGACTAAATAGATAAATTTCTGAAATGACAACTTCATATGACAGTTATTTTTTACCTTGACTGGTGCTCATAATTAAATACAGGGCCATAAGAAAGGAGAAATATTTAAAAAGAAATCGGGCGATAACTCGTAAACGGGCTAATCAAAAATATCTAAAGTTATTCTTTTGAATGTGGGTTTTAGTGCTCTTCAATAAACCTACATAGAATTATTCTCTAAAATAATTAGGCAAGTCAATAATTGACCCCATTAAAATTTACATGGGATTTTCTATGTCCCGCTCGACGATGCAATACCCGGCATAAGAAAGTCTACAAAATAAAATAATTATTTTTGTTAACACTGCTGCGTTAATTCAACGGAGACTAATTGTCAGCAGTGGCTTACAAATGAACTAATTTGCCTAACGGACAAAAAAATGCTTAACGTTTTGGAAAGTACATTAAAATCTACCCTGTTCCCTGTGTTCCATGAATGCTGAAAAAAATAATGCAAAAATTATGATGAAAGAAGCTATAGCCTCTAAAAGAAAAATAATAGAGGCTTTTTAATTCAATCTAATAAAAATAAATGTATTGTTAAAGCATCTGTAGATGTTAGTAATGTACGGCAACATAAATAAACATAACATACGTAAAAATTTAAAAAAAAAATAAAAATAATTATACAGAAAGTTTGAAGCTTTTTGGTTTTACCTTATTAAGTAATTGTTATCAGGTAGTATTTGTTAATTTTGAACTTTAACTTTTGGATATAATGTAATTTTTCAGAACGTCAACGGTTTTTGTAGAAGTATCTGTTTAAAAAAAACTAAAGTGTTCTGGAATAGTTGCATTTAGATATTTAAATAGTTTTTTCTTTGTTCTTTGTATGTATTTGCTTCCGACGACGGAAAGAGATATACTTTCCGAAATGTTAAGCATTTTTTTGTCCGTTAGGCAAATTTGTTTATTAGTAAGCCACTGCTGACAATTAGTCTCCGTTGGATTAACGCGGCAGTGTTTACATAAAATAACTATTTTATTTTGTAGATTTTCTTACAGTGGCGAAATACCCATAGGACTTTTTTGGAAAGATGAATCCGTCACAGAGGTATATACATTTTTTTTAAAGGATTATATTAAGTCTATGGTCAGATCAAACTATAAATTAACAAACGGTATTTTTTACATTTTACTTGTATTTATTGGATCAAACTAAATCAATGTATTTATATGGTCAGCCTGTCTTTTATACATGTCTTTATCTTTATCTTACTTACTGAAATAGAGCCCATAAATCTTTAGAGTGATATGGCTAGTGTACGTGGTGTACCATTTTCGGGTGTTTCATGAGTAGAGATAGAGTGTGTAGCATCTTTAATTTCATAAAAAGTAGCACAGTGGTGTGAAAACCGCATCTTTGTATCTCTACTCATAAACGAGAAACCCTACAAAACACGAAAATGCGACACCCTGTACCTAAAAATCGTACGATATCTGGCTATTTTTTATTGAGGGCCCATTTCAAAGTCTAGTCATTCGAAAATTAAAGTTAAACAACTGAAAACGTACAACAACAGTATTTATTTTGATTTTTCATTTGCAATTTGACAGTGTTTTATTTTCCAGCAGATCATAGTAAACAATATGTTAATTTTTCTCCTCCGCACTTTATATATACTCTGTTTTTTTTCTACTCTATGCGAATGTAAATATATCGATTTTAATGCAAATATTTTTGTTTAGTCACCCTTTTTCCTATACTTTTATTGTTTCCACTATAATCATAGAGACAGATCTGGAATTTGCTCATTAAAACTTCTATCTATCTATAATTACATAATTTTTTAAACCTTTATAATGTTACAGAGTGTATTTAATTTATCATATTACATTATATCGTTGATTGAAGAAATAAGAAGATGGCAATCTGAGCGATTTCATGGGACAAAACATGTCCGAGATGTGGCTGGCGTTACCGTCAGCCTGTCCGAGATTTTGTTCTGCGCCGCGCCGCGCCGCTGCGTTGATATATAGTCGTTTACAGCTCAGCGGTTAAAGAATACTGTAACCTCGTTCTTTTTTTATTTTTTTTTTGGAGGTGTAAAATACCTTTACGTACGGAGTGTGGGACTCAATCTCTCCTTAAGCTGCCTGGAGGACACTACCCACTAAACGTCATCCCCTCGCTCCTGCCACGTCAACCTGGACCCGCTGGACGCATCTCCTCAAGTAGACGCCGGACTGTTCCTTTTTTGTCATTACTCCTGCTCTTCGCTGTATTTTGCCCCTAGTATAATTTGGGCCAGTTTTGAGATGGCTTCAAAGTTTTCTCTTCTTTCTGTTACCGATTTTAAGAAGGCATCTGCGGAGATCAATCATCTACCAATCGTCATGCGTGCCTCACATCTTTCCTGTTCCCATCTTGGACAAGCAAACATTGTGTGTTCTGGAGTATCATTGGGTTCAGCATAGTATCGGCATTCCGCGACTTCCCTCTTTCCAATTTTACACAGGTAACTCCCAAAATTTCCTTGGCCACTCAAGATTTGAGTAAGATAGAAGTTTACCTCTCCATGCTTTCTTTTAATCCACATATTTATATTTGGGATGAGCTTATATGTCCATCTTCCTTTTTGTGATAGTTCCCATTCTGCCTGCCACTGCTGCACTGTGCGGTTTCTCTCCATCTCTCTGCTTGCCCTGGTTTGTACTTCACCCTTGAGAAAGAGTCGTTCTCTTTCTCTTGAGAGAAGATGCAAGGGCACCAGACCCGATATCACCAAGGCTGCCTCAGTTGAAGTTGTGATACGCCGAGCAGACCCTCAAAGCTATGACTCTCTGTGCACCTTCAAGTCTTTTTTATTTACGTGCATATTGGTTGACTCTCTGTGCACACTTCAAGTCTTTTTTACATACGTAATATTCTGGCACGCATATGCTAACACTCTTCTCTTTGCTGGTGTTGGGCCCCGAACGTTTGGCAGTATTGCGGACAATGCTTTAGCAGTTCGTTGTGATTTCAGACACACCTCCTTGATGTGCAGGCCAATCGTGAGTGCACGGTCTATGTGGAATCCAAGATAGTTGACTTGCTTTACTGGATTTATTATTATATCCTTAAAATTAAACCTTATATGGTCAACTTTTCTCTTGCGGCTCAGTAAAATCGCCTCTGTTTTTTCCACAGCTATTTCGAGTCTGTTCTCACGCATCCATCTGGCTATGATCTATGAGTGTATAATCCACAGTCTGCATTAGGTCGAGGTCGTTTATTTTTTTGTTTCTTTTAGTTTTTTTTGTTATTATCACAGCAAGATCATCGGCGTAACAGATCAACTCTGTCCCACCTGGTACAGTAAGCTCCATGACACTGTCGTATAATATGTTCCACAGAGTTGGCCCCAGCACCGAACCCTGTGGGACGCCACCGAATACCTCTCTTTCATCTTCTCTATTGAGAACTATAAATCTATTATCAAGATAGCTTCTTATTATGTTCACCAAATAGCCACTTATGCCCCATCTTCTAAGTTCTTTAATTATTATGACGCGCCCAAATGCATTTTTAACGTCGACTAAAATCAAAGCATTATGCCAAGTGGCTTTTCTTTCACGATATCCGATATTTTCTTCATTGCATGTGTGGTAGATTTCCCCTTTACAAATCCATACTGGTTTGGATGCATACCATTTCGTTTCTTCCTAATTTCTTCCAAGAGTCGCGTATTGATGAGTTTCTCATAGACTTTCCCGATTACATCAATTAGGCAAATCGGACGATATTTTGATGGATCATTTAGGTGCTTCCGGGGTTTCTCTATTAGGGTTAATTTGGCAAGTCACCAACTATGTCAGCTTACAAAATGGCAAAAATAATTCGCGCAGCATACCATAAAAGTACTCCGACTGTCCGTTGTAACCTCGTTCTGCTTTCAGTCGACAGAGTCAGTGGTTGCCAGAGACGGTGTTGCCAAAACTACGGATTAGTCCGTAGATTTACGGATTTTGGATACAGTACGTTAATAATACGGATTTTTAACATTAAACAATTTAATATAATATTATATAATTAAACGAAGAACGGCGTCAGAGTTGGCTTGGAAACGTTCTAAGCCAACTAAACACCTTTTTTTCGATCATACGTATTCAGTACCTATAAAAGAATTTTTATTTTTGTTGTTTTTTCTATGTTTAACACGAATAAATTTTCAACACATAAGCGCGGATTTTTCATCCAAAGATATTTTCGTCAAACGTATTACAGATATTACACATTTTAATATGGCAACACTGTCTACTTTCAGTTTCACACCATCTTCGATATGCCTTCGGTGGCCGAATTAGAGAAAATCAGTGTTTTATGCGATGGCCGCAGAACGATTGGTGGCTCCACCGTACAGCACTTGAGACGTAAGGGGAAATCAAAGTAACCTTGTCACGAATTCGCCTTTTAGATTGCGTAGATCTTCCCAATTCTTTCAATCACCGATTATATGTTTTACTGGAGATTTTAGTAAACATAGAACGCTTTAATACGTTTGAAACTGGCAAATTAAAGGATGATTACAAGAAATCACGAAAAATAAACTCGCCACGAGAATCAAAAACTCCATTCTCTCTGGCTTTACACACAGCTACTTTATTTTACGAAATTTCAGTTTCTATTTACTTATTTATCGAAACATTTTGTGCAATTTGTTTGCTTTGGCAACAAAGCAAATATTCGAACCTTTACATTGAGCTAAAATAATTTTGAGAATTTTGTTGTTTACTGACCCATGTGAGAGCATTTCTTGTATTTAATTTAACGAAAGGTTTTGTTAAATTATTTATTAAGTTATCGATAGAGTAAACATTTGAAATGTAACAAGTTTAATACGCTACATTAAACTATTATAAAGTAGATAAAGAATGACTCAAATTATGTTTTATATTAGCAGTTCAAGGCAAGAAACTCTTATATAATTTTATTATATACCTAAAAACTGCAGGAAATTTAATTTCCATTATATAATTTGGGCTAGCCCAAAAAAGCATTTATTTACTATCGATAGTTGTGCCTCGGTGGTACGAAAGTACTACCATTGCACGCAGGCCGCTATCTCGCGATGCGGGACTTAATATCTTACCGCTACTTTACGACAAGTTGTGTTTATATACTCTGCGCTGTACTCGACATATTGTGGAAACGACCCAGGCTCACCTGATGATGGGGTAGGGCCCCGAAACCGGTAGTGAGAGCAGGTTGGTCCACATTATGTCGAACACAGCGAGGAATTAATTTCTATATTAGCAGTTCAAGGCAAGAAACTCTTATATAATTTTATTATATACCTAAAAACTGCAAGAAAGTTAATTTCCATTATATAATTTGGGCTAGCCGAAAAAAGCCTTTATTTACTATCGATAGTTGTGCCTCGGTGGTACGAAAGTACTACCATTGCACGCAGGCCGCTATCTCGCGATGCGGGACTTAATAGCTTACCGCTACTTTACGACAAATCGTGTTTATATACTCTGCGCTGTGCTCGACATATTGTGGAAACGACCCAGGCTCACCTGATGATGGGGTAGGGCCCCGAAACCGGTAGTGAGAGCAGGTTGGTCCACATTATGTCGAACACAGCGTGGAATTAATTTCTATATTAGCAGTTCAAGGCAAGAAACTCTTATATAATTTTATTATATACCTAAAAACTGCAAGAAATTTAATTTCCATTATATCATGTTTTATTAGATATACAGGATGTTTAAAAAACACGTGCCATCTCTCCTGGGGAGATTACTCACGTGAAAATAAGGTTAGGTCCTTGGTGAATCTGTCGACACTTTTTTAGCAATAGAATATGTCGCACTTTAGTAACGTTTACCCTCAAAATTTCATTTGACTCGCTAAAAGCACTTGGAAAAAAATTATAATAAATAGAAAAAATATTAAAACTTTAACCCGCTATAGCTAGGAAACAAAGCAGAATCGTTGTTCGTATGTTGATATAAAAAATAAATCCTATTTTTAATGGAGGTATCTCTCTACCAGATGGCACATAATTTTTGAAAATCCTGTAGAGAGAGTTGAGAAAAAATGAGCTATTCCATGATCTGTTTCTTTAATGCATGTCAGTTTTATTATTGCTTCTATTAAATTTTCATTTTTAAAAACCATTAATCGCCCAAACTTAAAAAGATTTTCTGCTACTGTTTATACCCACATAAAACAAACATTTACAAGATCAAGAATTCTTTAAAGTACTGAAAGAGCGAAATGTCTTGTTTTTTCTAAAAAGATTAATATAAGGTCATTAAAGACGGATTTTAAAAATAGCAGAAGAATCTTTTTAAGGGGCGATTTATTAAAAACAACTTTGTAATTAATTAAATTTGTAAGAGCCTTAAAAACCCCTAATCTAAACCGATCTCACTTAAAAGTTTCCCATCGGTAAAGTTTCCAGATCGTTTTTGGTTTTAATTTTAATTAAATATTAATTTTACTGGTGCATAGTATGGCGAATTTGGGGTTTGTCTCTAATCCTAAACCTAATTTAATAAAGAAAGAATATCTGACCCACTAAAACAGTTTTTTTAATGGTATTTTTTTGTCAAGCGGTATACTGGTCTTTTTTGAAAAATAAAATATCACATGAGATTAGGTCTAGTGGATAACTTAATGTAGGGAGATTATTATATCTATATAATGCCATGTTAGTAGACCCACTACAGCTTTGACTGTTTTTCTCTCTTTGCAATATGATAGATACGATGGCTGAAAAATATTCAGAATTAAAAATACAGATGAAGCAGCAGCTACTCTAGTTCATATTTGGGAGAACTTATCTTAAGAGTTGATTGATACTGTCATCTGAAAGATGGGGAGACAGATAACTACTGTCATAAAAGCACGTGGAAAATAAAATACTTATACTCATTTTGTAAATATTGTTGATGGAATGAAAAATAAATTGAAATGTGGACCTGGGGCGCTATTCTGTAAAATCGTCGGTATCGGTAAGTTACGACAGCTCAAAATAAAGGGTTTCAAAGAAAAGATTAGGATTTATTTTAATTTTACCCAGGGGCGCTATTCTGTACACGGCATCGACAATCGTCGGTATCGGTAAGTTACGCCAGCTCTCGATAGGTATTTGTATATAGTAAAAATGTGTTAATTGTTGTTGTCATAGTTACCGCTCGGTCCTATGACAGATATCGCAAATTTGTACCGACGAAAATCGGTCTCTCTACCGTGCCCTTGTCAACCTCACGGTAGAGATACCGAGAGTCGTCGGTATAGTCTGTCCAACGAGAAGATCCTTGACAGTGATAGATGTGTCTGTCATTTTAATTTCAAAGTAGTTTATTTTATTTTACAAAGAAATAAGTTGGTACAACTGGAACGCATAGCAGGATATATTTAAAATTTGATTGACAAGATGACAAGTGATTACTTCAAAATATTGTGAAAAAAACTGTATAAAACTGAAAAAATGTAATCGAGTTATTTTATTTAATAAAAACGGTATGTGTTAATACAAAACAAACAAGAACAAGACACTACATACCAAAAAAAATATAAAAAAGAACTATTATTTACTTTCAAGCTTTATGAAACTATCTGCATTTATGATATATTTATCAATATAACTTATGTACAAATACAAATTTGTAATATTCCACAGGAATGAATAAAACAACATAGGTAAATAAAACAAACTATTTTATTAATAATAACTCTTACCAAATTTTATACCTTAAAGGTTGATTAATTAACTTTAATCTTAATTTTTTTAAACCAGGACCTTTTGACATTATTTTTCTGCAGTACTAAAATCCATTATTTACCTCTCCTGTGATGTCGATATTTTACAGCTACTCGAGTTTTTAGTATATGTTTAGTTTGATCCTTCTACCATATACGAGATGCACTTATCTACGACGAAATGGTATACAAACTTTATCGAGACTTTCTGCCTGGACAGCGAGAATTAACCATAAAATGTGCTCTGGGTCTACAGTTAATTTTCACTCGATTTTTCCTCCACTTGACTTCAAAAGACACAAAACACACGTAATAATACGAATCAAAATGCATCATCTTCCAAAACGCAGGGTATTTAACAAAAGTTGACAGAAAATTATAACCTATAATTTGGCAAGACTTTGACAAGCGTCAAAAATGACAAAAATCTAAAGGTGAGTTCATAGGCATCGGTGTCCGTTTGTCGTTCATCGTTCCGTCAAACCAATAAAAATGAAATACGATCTGTCTTGTTTTTTAAATAAACCAATAAAACTGGTTAAAACAACAAGACACGACGCATGACGGATTTATATTTAAACCCATCCATAGATAACTTAAAAATTATTAGAAACTTTTTTTAGTAAAATAAATAGATTGGTATGGGACGTCATCTGCTTTTCTTCTGTCATCGTCTGTCGAAATCTTACCTGAGAAAAAAAACAGAGTATACAAATTTGCGATATCTGTCATAGGGCCGATCGGTAACTATGACAACAACAATTAACACATATTTACTATATGCAAATAGGTAACGATAGCTATCGGTAACTCACCGACTCCGACGATTGTACAGAATAGCGCTATGGGGGGCTATTCTGTACACTGCATCGACAATTGTCGGTATCGGTAAGTTACGACAGCTCTCGATACGTATTTGTATATAGTAAAAATGTGTTAATTGTTGTTGTCATAGTTACCGATCAGAATCGCAAGTTTGTACCGACGAGGATCGGTATCTCTACCGTGCCCTTGTTAACCTCACGGTAGAGATACCGAGAGTCGTCCTGTCCCCTGGGGCGCTATTCTGTACACGGCATCGACAATCGTCGGTATCGGTAAATTACGACAGCTCTCGATACGTATTTTTATATAGTAAAAATGTGTTAATTGTTGTTGTCATAGTTGTTGTTGACAAGGGCACGGTAGAGATACCGATTTTCGTCGGTACAAATTTGCGATATCTGCTTTGAATAAGAAGACTAAGGAAGGAGCATAATGCTATCCATGTATTCATGCATGGTGGGCGGAAAAGCCACCATAAAAGCTCTCTAGGGTGGGGATCCTTGACAGTTCTGTTTGACGATTCATTTGACACATTTGAATTTGATTTGAAATTTTGTGGATTTGTCAGTCTTTACGGAGCTTATTTTATGTTATTTATTATTTATTCTACTACTGATAGTTGTATAAAGGTAGTAAATCTAGATGAAAATTGTGGCAGAACTTAAATTAACAGTGACACTCTTCGCGATTTATCGAAAAGACTCTAAAATAGTTGTTGGTTGTGTAGCGTGCGGTAGATCTCGGCAAAAATGGTGAAATAATGGAACAACTTTTCGCTAGTAAGTGACTATATAATATACATACGTGTAGTAAACCGATCATTTATGAAATTCACTTAAATTAACTAAATTATATATTTTTCTTGCATTTTAGCTTTTATTTATTACTTGTCAAAGATTAGATGTCAAAGAATTTAGATAGGTTAATTTGTCTTACCTGCTTCAGTAGCGTATCGGATGTTTGTGTTAATAAATATTTATTATAACTTATCTATTTTTATTAGAATTATATATTTTTATAACAATTTTAATAACTACCAACATTTATTCACAACGTAAAATAAAACAACAAATTATTGAGTCTACCCCACGTCTACCCTACATCATACTTTTACATTTTTTAAATAAAATTAGAACGACACTGATAAACCGGAATTTAAGTCGGCCATATTTGAGACCCATCGCGGTGTACCTAAGATTTTTGATATGCTCCTTCCTTAGTCTTCTTATTCAAAGGTACACCGCGATGGGCCTCAAATATGGCCGACTTAAATTCCGATTTATCAGTGTCGTTCTAATTTTATTTAAAAAATGTAAAAGTATGATGTAGGGTAGACGTGGGGTAGACTCAATAATTTGTTGTTTTATTTTACGTTGTGAATAAATGTTGGTAGTTATTAAAATTGTTATAAAAATATATAATTCTAATAAAAATAGATAAGTTATAATAAATATTTATTAACACAAACATCCGATACGCTACTGAAGCAGGTAAGACAAATTAACCTATCTAAATTCTTGACATCTAATCTTTGACAAGTAATAAATAAAAGCTAAAATGCAAGAAAAATATATAATTTAGTTAATTTAAGTGAATTTCATAAATGATCGGTTTACTACACGTATGTATATTATATAGTCACTTACTAGCGAAAAGTTGTTCCATCATTTCACTCAATTTTTGCCGAGATCTACCGCACGCTACACAACCAACTATTTTAGAGTCTTTTTCGATAAATCGCGAGAGTGTCACTGTTAATTTAAGTTCTGCCACAATTTTCATCTAGATTTACTACCTTTATACAACTATCAGTAGTAGAATAAATAATAAATAACATAAAATAAGCTCCGTAAAGACTGACAAATCCACAAAATTTCAAATCAAATTCAAATGTGTCAAATGAATCGTCAAACAGAACTGTCAAGGATCCCCACCCTAGAGAGCTTTTATGGTGGCTTTTCCGCCCACCATGCATAAATACATGGATAGCATTATGCTCCTTCCTTAGTCTTCTTAATCAAAGCGGTGTACCTAAGATTTTTGATATGCTCCTTCCTTAGTCTTCTTATTCAAAGGATATCTGCCATAGGACCGATCGGTAACTATGACAACAACAATTAACACATTTTTAATATATACAAATACGTATCGAGAGCTGTCATAACTTACCGATACCGACGATTGTCGATGCCGTGTACAGAATAGCGCCCCTGGGTAAAATTAAAATAAATCCCAATCTTTTCTTTGAAACCCTTTATTTTCTCTGATAATTGAGATATTACAGTGAATAAAAAGATCGGGATAAATATATATGATATAAAATCAAATCATTTAAAAATAGCCATAAGTCATCATATTTATTCAGTCAGAGAAATTGATGCCAAACTTAATATACGGGGTTGTTCACCACATATCACACGGAGTATTGTAGCTAAACGACTGGATTTTTACAAATTGTAAGTTTTGGGTTCGTTGAAGGTCTATTAGAGCTACAATTTAAAAATATTTTTACAAGATACAGAGTGTCACAAATAAGTAAGAAATATTATAGTTGTATTTTTTAAAATGGAACACTCTATATATTCTTCTATTTTTAGATTCTACGATTGAAATAAAGGAAAATTTGATAAATGTGTATCACACCTTAAACCTTACCGTTTTTGAAATATTTTCAATTTTATGAAATTGCAGTAAAAATTTTAAGGCATCATTTCTCCAAGGGTATCAAAGTTTTTAATACTAAATATATACTGAAGTTTATTTATTGATCAGATATTGTGTTGCAATAATAAACAAAATATTACATTTTACAGAGTGTTTAAAAATATATGTTACATAATTACTAGCTTTAAACGGCAATAACTTGTTTAATTTAAATGGAACACCCTGTATATTTTACGAGAATCAGATGCGCAATTTAATTGTCTATCAAATAGTATTATATCATTTTTTACCTATCCCTTCAAGTTTTCGTAGAAAATGTACTTTCTTATCACTTAGACCTTATTTATCACTATACCCATGGAATATTGACATTTTGGATTATTTCTAAAGATGTAAAAAAGAGTACCAGATTGTTGATATAGTTCGCTTATTTCATTAAAATTAAAAAAAAACTGTTTAAATATTTTTTGTCAAAGAGGACCAATTAATATGATCCCAGAATTCAAACTATATTAATTGACTGTTTACGTTGATTAATAAAATTGCTCCAAATACTAAAAAAAAAATTTGAATGTGTATTAGACAGTTTGGTAAAAAGTAACACTTTATAAATTTTATATAATTTTTTGACGAATGCTTATTTATAACAACAGACACGTTCATTTTTATAACTTATTATTATATTGATTTCTGAGTCAAATCCACATTTGTTAAGAATAATTTAATAATTAAAACAATTAAGGATGTAATTAACTAATTTTTGGGCGGAAATAATGGTGGTATATTTAATTGGTATACTCTTTTACAAAGATTTAAATAATTTTCTTTTTGTAAACATATGGGCTTGCAATATTATTATTTTTACCACCTGCACATTTTGTACATATATCCTACATTAATTTTTTTTTTATTTAAAATGTTTCCATGGGTTGGTTTGGTAATAAATGAGGTCTAAATTATAAGAAAATGCATTTTCTATGAAGACTTGAAGAGATCGGTAAAAAATGGCATAATACAATTTGATAGAAAATTAAATTGTGCATCCGATTCACGTAAAATATACAGGGTGTTCCATTTAAACTAAACAAGTTATTGCCGTTTAAAACTATTAATTATTTAATAAAAAAAATTTGGACACTCTGTATAAGGTAGTATAATTGTTATTATTGCAACACCAATATCTGATTAATAAATAACCTTCAGTAAATATTTAGTATTAAAAACACTTGGAGAAATGAAGCCTTAATTTTTTTACTGCAATTTCACAAAATTGAAAATATTTCAAAAACGGTAAGGTTTAAGTGTGATAAACCTTAATCAAATTTACCTTTATTTCAATCGTAGAATCTAAAAAAAAATACAACTATAATATATTTTACTTATTTGGAACACTCTGTATCTTGTAAAATTATTTTTAAATTTTAGCTCTAATAGTCCTTTAACGAAACCAAAACTTACAATTTGTAAAAATTTAATCGTTTAGCTACAATACTCCGTGTCGTATGTGGTGAACAACCATGTAAATATTGTTTTATCAATTTTAAGGGTGGGTGGGTGTATTATGCATCAGAGTTTTCTTGCATTGTGATAAAAGTCTAAATAAAATGGCGCGTTTGCCTGGAAACATTACTGACGTAAATTTGTATTTGTTGTGACATATATATTTCTGTTGTGGTACTTACCTACTTGGCTAGAACTGGAAAAAGGATGTTCGTCGCACGCTAACAGTTGTGATGGTTCAACAGGTATAGGAGTAGACTATATTGTAGATCCGTACCGTAGCTTAATATGTCTTTTTTTATTTGTATTTTTGACCTGAGTTTTCTCATTTCTTCTGGTAGATAGTATAATTAAAAACAGTTCCTCTAATCATATTTCAACGTACAATGGTCAACTGCCACCTTACGGAATGCCATGGTAAATCACCTAGAGTAAGGTCTGTTTAAGGAGTCAGGAAAGATTTCGATACACGACATCCCAAAAATTACAAAAAATACAATTTGCATATAAATTAGAGTGACAGACACACTGCCACTGTCAGAGGTCAGCGATAAACTATAGGTTCCGTGTCTGACTGATGACACATCACAAGTATACTTTATCCAAATCAATGACTAAAGAACACAAAGACTAATAACACCCGAGACCAAATTGTTATCATACCTCCAACCAAAAAATATGGAATATTTTTTCTATGTTTTGCAGCATTACACAAATGGGAATAAATATAAACTATAATAGGTGAGGATAAATAAAAAATATAATATGTGTTTCAAGATTTTATATAGAAAAAAAAACTAAATACCTTTTTGGGGGTTAGTAAGTAAAACTTACGCTTAGCTTAGTTTTCTTTACTCTTTCTCTTTACATAGGGCATTGTCTTTGTGGTAAAGACGTCATTCCTTTTTTTTTGCTTCAATAATTGGATATTCTGAACAAGATGGATTTAATAATAAATTGTGACGTATGTGAGGGGCAATTGTGACCTAAAAAAAGACTTACATCCAGGCCATTTATATTTTCAAATGTCAATGTTGTCAATATCTTCCTGTGATCTTTTTGATGTAAAAAGCTTGATTCTTCTTCCAATATTTTACTTGTAGTGAGGTAAGTGTAAGCAGTAGCCATAACTACCCTCACTAGGGTAACAGAGGCTTTGGCCTTTAGCCTTTTTGAGGCATATTTAATGCACTTCTTACCCGAGAACTACTAGTAAGAGTGAAATTATCTATTTTAATAGCTGTCAACCATTTTTACGAAGCTCGTCATTTTTGGCATGTAAAAGGCATGCTACAAAGAATGAAATACCTATCTTTTGATTATTGTAAGTAACCATTATAAAGTACTATGCAGACTGGCGGCGAAGGCTTTTTACTCATTTAGGTGTAATATCTTGATAAATACTTCTTACCTTAAAATAATTAATAATAGAGGAGTACGACAAGCACAAAAGTTTGAAGTTCCCTATGTGGAATGACTGGTTTGGATTTTTATTACACTGTTATTTTATCACAATTTTCTGATCACACCATGCACTGAACACTAAGAACTAAACAAAGGTGTTGCAGAAGCAAAACAAACTAGAGATAATTAATTATTTCTGGTATGCAATCGGAACGAGAAACCACTACCGGCTTTTCAGGTTAAAGGTAAACAATTTAATAATGCCCTGCCTTCGCCGCCATATTTGCCTTGCCCATATCATGTTGATTGGCCTTGAGTTGAGGTGGTGCTGGTCAAATTAAATTTCAATGTTGCCAGTTGTTGGCTGGCGCACGAGCACGGTTCTGCAATGTGATTGGGCGTATTTTTCATACGTCATCAATTGGCACTTTAAAATTATTTCAAATTAAAGCAATTTTGAGGGCCTATAAAAAAATTATTCAATGTCATGGAACTATTTTTTTTTTGGATAAATATACTGAAAATAGTCTTCTATTTTAGATTTTGTCCTGGAATTGGGTATTTTATTTTTTGTGAAAGAGGTAAATTAAATATTCTGTCTGTCATTTTTTAATGTCACCTGTCGAAATATTTCCTGACTTTTTGGACAGGCTTTATATGAGGGGGATTGTTTACGCTTTATTCATTACACTATTCGAAGAGAGACATCCATTTATTACTCTCTTCTACGAATTTTTTAAGTATGGTTAAAGGGAATTTTGAAAATGAGGGTAATACAAGCTACATGATAATAAATTCTTATTATAATAACATGGTAACTATAATTATTAAGTGAGACTAGCAAGTATTACCTACATCAATACATAATAGAACAAACTCTGTACGCATGCTTACTAAAATATACACTGGTGCTTTATTCTGATGATTTTTTTTCTTTTGTGATGTGCTGGGAAAATAAGAACATGGCGCATGTCCATATAAAACAACGCATAGTTACAAAAAGGAAACAGAAAATATGTATAACGGAGTCATGAGAGATAGCTTCAAAGTTTTTCTTTCTTCTTTTTCAGTCAATTGCTCAATTTTTGGAAGAAAGAAGAAGCAGTACAAGGACAAGTATCTGGCTAAACACAACGCAGTTTTCGACCAATTAGATTTAGTTACCTACGAAGAAGTTGTTAAATTACCTAGTAAGTACTCGTAACAAAAAGATTATTAAATGATTAATCTCTGGGTCCGGCAATAGTGCGTCGGGCATATGTAGCTCGTAGAATAAAAAAACTTGGGAATTTTGTTTAAGCGCAAACGTAAAGTATGTACTAGGATGTATTTCAGGAAAATATTTTAACTTCTATAGGGTGGCTCAAAAAAGTCCGAGTAGATTGGGATGATTTTTTTAATTGGAACGCGCTATATATTATTGCATTTTTGGCCTCCTTTCAGATCACTCTATATAATCCTAAGAATTGAGTAAATATATTTCGATAGTTTCAGAGATATTAAAATATTTAATTAAATTAATAATTAATTATTTTTACAGTGACTGATCCCGCTTTCCAAAGAAAAACACTAGTGTTACTCGGTGCTCACGGCGTTGGAAGGAGACACATAAAAAATACGCTCATAGCTAAACATCCGGATCAATATGCCTATCCTATTCCACGTAAGTATAGTAAGAATAAATAAGTTATAAAATTCAGTAAATAAAATTATTTTACTGAATTATTTAGCTTTAGTGGATTATAAATTTTACTGATCATAAATTTACCTAAGTTAAACTGGTATCTCGGACTTGAATTGTCGTTATTAAATTTTGTAGTTATATTTGGCTGGTTTTAACGACTATAACTCAGGATATCCGAATTAAAGTTTATATTATACCAATATATTGAACTGCAAATTTTGAACTGTGCAAATATTGGCTCCCCTATTAATTTTGCAGCTAAATCGTAAATAGATTTTTAGAGGTTTGCCTATGCTGAATACTAGAGATGAGCAAAACTGCGATTGCGATTTTTAAATCGCAACGGACTGTAACTTGCGATTGCGATTTTAATGTTGAGATATTGTACTAGAGGTATATAATTGTCTGTGTATGTATTTATATCTGTGTATGTATCTATAACAGTTCAAAAGAGTTAATAATAATCAGTTGTTTAGTTTTTAAGTTTTTTAACATCTGCAACACATAGTTCTTTAAATTTTATATATGTATGCTGCAAACTGCGGCAACTACACGTACCTACTTTTTCTACGGTTCTCAATTATTATCTAATTCTTTATCCAATTCTTAAAAAATCTAAAAAAATATTTTTTAAGATGACTCACCTCTATGATTTTTTTATTATTATTTTTTTTTAGAAAATTTTAAAATTGCAATCTTAACCTGCGATTGGCTGTCATAGGAAAATACGATTGCGATTTATTTTACTGGCGATTTAGCCCACGGCCACACAGAAAGCGTTTGTTGCGTTTTTAGCGTGAAGCGTCTTTAGTGACTAAAACAAAATAACCGAATTATATAGGAGTGGCCATACCAAAAGCGTGTAACGTTCGGCGTGTCTCGCAAAAAACACAAATGAAAACAAATCAATTTGTTTTCTGTAGCGTCTTTAGCGTTTTCTAAGATGAGACCCCGTCATAGGCGGACGTTATATTTAATAATACAATAAAAATAAATTAAATAGTATGCATTTTTTTTTCATTTTAGGGTATTATCTAAAAATATTTTTATAAAGAACATCTACTGTTTAGGAAGATTCTATTAAATTCAAAAATTTGAAGGAAATGTTTGAAAAAGTGTAGTTTCAAATGTTGAAAAAGTAATAAATTAAAGGAATATTTTTTTACGCTTAAAAAATAGTTTTTTTATGTGTAAAAAGTGTTTTTTTTCTGCGTAAAAGTTTTTTTAACAGTAACAAATAGTTTTTTTACACGTAAAAATATATTTTTGGGTAAAAGAGGCTTTTACTAGAAATAATAAGTTTTTGACGCGTAAAAATTAGTTTTTTACGTGTAACAAATAGTTTCTTACACGTAAAACATATTTTTTTTGCGGAACAAAAGGTTTTTTTACCAGAAACAATAAGTTTTTGACGCGTAAAGAATAATTTTTTAACTGTAACAAATAGTTTTTTACACGTAAAAAATATTTTTTTGTGTAAGAAAGGTTTTCTACCAGAAACAATCATTTTTTGACGCGTAAAAAATAGTTTTTTACGTGTAACAAATAGATTTTTACACGTAACAAATAGTTTTATAAACGTAAAAAATAGTTTTCTACCGGTAACGAATAGTTTTATACGCGTAAGAAATAGTTTTCTATCAGTAACAAATAGTTTTATAAGCGTAAAAAGTAGTTTTTTACGTGTAACATATTTTTTTACACGTAATAATTTGATTCACTTTTACAAAATCTATATTCAAATATCAATATTTTTGATAAACTCGTGGACTGCTCACAAATACACATCGCGTCACTACGTATTTCTAAGCCGTTAACACGTTTCGTTACAACGAGCTCGTGTGTCAGGGCCGTCTCACTAGCTCGTATGTCACGGCTTTGAATTTTTACTCCCAGCGCGCATAAAGAAGTTTCACTCCAAAAAGTTTCATAAATCATGTTCTAAAATTGCATTAGCAACTAGAAATATTTACTATTATATTATGTAATAATCATTATTTATTATATTATATTATAATTATAACAAGTACTAACCACAACACTACAACATAAAAAAAATATACACATATAAACAAAAATTCGTAAAATAAATGACAAACAATTATTATTATTTTTACACACACCACTGGTACTAGCAGTAGATTGTATTTGTCTCCGAATATATGCCCCGGCCCGTCCACAATTCAATCCCAGCATCTTTTATCTTCGTCTCTTCAACGCTAACGGCGCCGATCTCGCCTATCTCTTTCTCACAGGATTGATTGTTGGACGGGCCGGGAATCCACGAGCTTGTGACGTTACTAATTGACATCTTGATAGAAACTGCAGACCTGCCGCGTCTTTTGCGTGTTTTTAATGGACACAAATCGAAAAAAGCGCTTAAAACGGTAAAATCGCAAAAAGCGCTTGAGACGCAAAAAACGCAAAACGCCAAAAACGCTTTCTGTGTGGCCGTGGGCTTAGGCAACGAACTTGCTGCGACTTGAGATTTTGCTGCGATTGTGATTTTATAAACTGGAACCGTGATTTCTATCTGCGATTTTAAATTTTTAGGAGGTCTATTGAAGCATTTTATAGTAAACTGCGATTGAATTTTTTCTGTGATATTATTTATTTATCGAGAAAATTATATAATATATATTTTTTCTGATAAAAAACCCCTATAACTTTTTTATTTTTTTTTCTGATAAAAAACAGATTTGGTACGTTAGTATATGACATAAATGAGGATTGATGGACTTATTCAATTGATTTGTATTCAATTCTGTTTCACCGTAAATAACTACAACTTTTGATTTTTTAATGAACCTTCGGTATTTTTTGATGTATTTTTATTACTTTATTGAATAGAAAAAGGAATAAAAATATCATATATTATCAACTTTTAACATTTTTTTCGCATATGGTTTAATTGTTTATTGTTATGGTTTAATTGGTTCATAACGACAATTTTACTCGAAATACCAAGTGTACCTATGGTACCAAATTAATAACAATAGATGATAAATGAGGATTGATGGATATAAATGAGGATTGATGGACTTATTCAATTGATTTGTATTCAATTCTGTTTCACCGTAAATAACTACAACTTTTGATTTTTTAATGTACCTTCGGTATTTTTTGATGTATTTTTATTACTTTATTCAATAGAAAAAGGAATAAAAATATCATATATTATCAACTTTTAACATTTTTTTCGCATATGGTTTAATTGTTTATTGTTATGGTTTAATTGGTTCATAACGACAATTTTACTCGAAATACCAAGTGTACCTATGGTACCAAATTAATAACAATAGATGATCCCAAAGACATCTAAATAGGTAGACAGAACACTCCATTCATAAAACTCAATTTTTTAGAATCATATATGGTTTGACACTTTTATGAGAGTTAAAAAGAGATGGGTACATAAATATGACAACACGGTTGAGTTTCGTCTATCTTTCTGTCATTTGGCTCTATCAGTGGCGTAACGGTGGCGTGATGTTTTTTTATTAAAAATTGATGAATTTTATCAAAAATTGATTGGGATTGCCTCAGACCAATTTTCCATTATAACTAGTTTTGCCTGTTATTGAGTGTAATTAATTTCACAATCGAAAGCGCCAACAAATAAGAAAATATACGTATTTTTGTCAGGGGCGGCTTGTCCTATGAGGCAGTGCCTCACCAATACATTTGAAAAATTACACGTATTAATCGATACCATCTTTAATCACAATTTTATATTTTTTTCCCTATTTGCATCAATAATAATTGTATTTTTTATCCGTCATTCTACAATAAATTACGTCGATGGTATTCCTTTAAATGCGCTTCCTTTCCCATATGCGACAAACTCGACGTACTCGACGATGTATATCCATCTCATTTGTTCTTTAAGAAGTATATGTGCAGAGGTTTGCCTCTCGCCTTTCCTTGTCTAGCGTATTGTGGTATATCGCACTGACGGAGCGACAGCGTTCACTGGAATCTTAAATATATAGACTGAAAAGAAAAAGCATAGGCAAAACCTTTAGTTGAACAGAGATAAAATGTATGGAGTAGTGGCGCGTAAAAAGACTGTATTGAGGCGAGCCTCAAATGTAAATTTAAACCTTAAAAGCCGTTCGTTAAAAATATGTATCACTTCCCGATCAGCCCGAGAGATTTTAGGCGACAGACTGAAAATGCAGAATTCCATTATTTGGGAATTTGGATTAGTTTGAATCAGAGTTTGAATTAACTCTGCCGGTTATTGCACTGTTTTGTCTCTTAACTGATTAATATATACGTTTTTTAATGTGAATTGCATGTTTAATTACTCGTCTTACTGATTAGGTATTACGTATTAAGTAAATACCTAAAAAGTGGGCAGTGACTTGTTGATTGATATGATGATTTAGAGGGACCATGCATCATCAGAGGACTTCCCCAGGTAAAGTTTTTAGAATCATTTCTAGATAAATTGTGTAAGTCAAAAAGTAAAGCAACCTGTTTCAGATTTCATTTTGTTTTATTTTTATAGGATGGGTGGAAAAATAAAATTTTACCATACAGATTAAAATACAAGACAAAATATCCTGAGGTCGCTTTGATAAAAATTTACTGTTGCAATAGCCCTATGTAATAGGTATAATACTGCGAATTATATTACATAGGGCTATTTCCGCAACTGCTAAAAATTTATAAATATTTTAAATAAAAAAATGTGCGCTTTTTAAGTCTGTAGGTATCTAAAATACTAAAAATAATATACAGTGTGTATTGCATTTAAACAAATTGAGATATAGCATTATAATATTGCAATGTTGGCCGTGCCATAAAAAAATCCCTGTATAAAATAATTCTAGGATTTCTTCTTTTGTCCTACATACCTCGCTATATAGTACATACTTAAGCAATAATAATATATCAATAAGTTAAATTCACACCAGGTTTTTACCACTTTCTAAAAAATTAAATTTTTGAAATATGAATTATCATGGAAATCCCGCATATATAGTGCTTCAAATAAATCAATAGTGTGATGTATGCTGAATTTTATGTTGAGCCCAATTCTGTACAGAAAAATGGTAATGCGATTGCAATTTTAAAGAAAATATTTTTTTAGGATATGCACTTTTTTATATAGAACTTTTTTTTCATATATTTGTCAACTACGACGATATTGGACTTCCTCGTACTAATGGCCACCCTATATACATACTAATAAAAATTCTCTTCTAATGTGCCTCACCATCTTCCAGTGCTACGAGCCGCCCCTGATTTTTGTAATAATCTACTTATAACTAAAAGTGTCTAAATACGCTAATGTAAGCTGGCTAAAGGTAAAAAAAACGTAATGACACTTACCGTCGAAATATCAATTCCGGGTTAGAATAGTCCACCTTTTTACAAACTATGCACTGGCAAACCATCGTAGATAGTTAAAAACTACGTTAAATAGTTTTCTTTGCAATAAACACTAATAATTATTAGAAAGTTGTTCAAAAGCTACAAAAACTTTCAACTACCGCAGAAAACTCAAAACCGCGCGCTGTCAAATATCAGTTGAATGAAAACAAATGAAAACGTCAAATGTCAGCGTAATTCCTACAGATTTCGACAATTTCTTAGTAAAGATGAATCCACAACGATGCCGCTAGTTGTCATTGTAATTTCCCTAATATAATGTAATTAGAAAACTAAAAATAATTTCAATGGTATTATAATCCTGGCACAATCTATGTATATTAATTAAAGTTTTATACCTATACAAATATTTAGTTTAACGTTTCTATAGATACCCAAAAAACATTAATAACAATAATAACATTTGGAACTCGAACCGTATTCTATCACATACCGCGTAAATCTGTTATCATCGATTTTTGCGGAACACGGTTCGTGATCGCGATAAAATGTAAATTATTTTGTCTCCCTTTATTTAGATGTCTTTGGATGATCCATTCTATTTTTCCAAGGCATATTGATTAAAAATTAGTGTTTTTAACACAGCCATGACATTCTAGATTGAAATTTAAAATACGATTTTTTAAGCGAAAATGTCAAAAGTTACCATATGATATGTCATTCTATTCAGAGTGTCATTTTCTATTGAATGAAGTAAAAGAATACTGAGGGTGCCATTTAAAAATCAAAAGTTGTAGTCAGTTCCCTTGAAAGAGGAAGTGGCCAAAAATAATTGAATACGTCGATCAATCCTCATTTATGTCATATACTAACAGACCAAATCTCGATTTTCAAATTTATTACAGGACATTCTTTGATTATAGTTGGGGGTTGGAACCTTAGCAAAATAAAACACCAATACACCAAAACGCTTACTTTTACAATGCACTTTTACTCATCAGCAGATAATTAAAACTGAGTAGTTTTAATCATCTGCTGAAACGCGCGTCCAGTGTAAAAGTAAAAGTGTTTTGGTGTATTGTGGTGATTTAGTGTTTTATTTTGCTTTTGAGGACATTCTTATAAAATTATGAAAAAATGATCTTAGTTTTCTTTTTCTTTTTGTCGTAATTTGTGGAGATATTTATGGTTTTACCAGTTTCATGATCTAATCGTCGTTTTAAAAATGAACTCTTCCAATACCGTGGTCTCTTTCATCTTGGATTTTCACACTCAATGCATTGGAGTATCAAAAATCTATGTAATAAATTAATAATCAAGAGAAAAAGGCATGGTGAAAACTGTTCATTTGGTAGAAACTTCAGATAACATTTTTAAAACAAAAGATGCGGTTTCAGTACATTTGGTGAATTTGGAGATTGTTTTCGAAACTGAAAACATGTTCCTTTTTCTGTTTTTGTAAACATAACTAGTTATAATGGAGCACAGTTTATAAATGAATTGTAAATATTCAACGGTGAATAATTGGTTCATCAGTTAGATTGTGCCACGAGAACTCTATTGAGTTTCTTTAGAGAAGTTTTCCAAGTTGTTGTTACTTCAGTGCTTTGTTTGCTAAAAACAGTATTGTTTTGAATAAAAAAGCCTTTTAGATTTTAGTTTGTTCTAGTGTGGTTTTCTGTAAATAACTCTCAACCTCGAACCACTAAATGCCCTGTTGATTTTATCAAACATGGTGTACTATTCTTGATTTTTTTATCTTTCTCTATATTGTGTATTAGTGTAACTGTTCCTTAACTCTAATTTCTGGTGATCTATTTTAAAGAATATTACTCTAGAGAAGCGTTTAGTATTTAAAATCTATTAACAGTGTTTTTTTTATAGATACAACGAGGCAGCCTAGAGCTGACGAGGAAAATGGACGTAACTATTTTTTCGTCACTCATGACGAAATGATGACTGACATTTCGGCCAATGAGTACCTCGAATACGGTACTCATGAGGACGCCATGTACGGCACCAAGGTAATACAACCACACCAAAAGAAAATACTAGTAATAATAAATATAGAAAACTTATTTTTATTATATTCAATTTATTTTTTATTAGGTATTTTTTTCTATCGATTTTTTACTTTATTATACCCGAAAGTTGTCCGAAATTTCCCCGATTTGCCCGAAAAAAAGAAAAACACAGCGTGGGGTAAATTTTTCATAGCCCCAGTTCACGGCAAGAATTATACAGGGTTGTTCACCACATACGACACGGAGTATTGTAGCTAAACGATTAGATTTTTACAAATTGTAAGTTTTAGGTTCGACTATTAGAGCTACAATTTAAAAGTAATCTTACGAGATACAGAGTGTCCCAAATAAGTAAAAAATATTATAGTTGTATTTTTTAAATGGAACACCCTGTTTATTATTCTATTTTTATATTCTACGACTGAAATAAAGGTAAATTTAATTCAGGTTTATCAAACTTAAATCTTAGCGTTTTTTGAAATATTTTCAATTATATGAAATTCCAGTAAAAATTTTAAGGCTTCATTTCTCCAAGGGTATCAACATTTTTAATACTAAATATTTACTGATAAATATTAAATTAAATAATTACTAGCTTTAAACGGCAATAACTTGTTTAATTTAAATGGAACACCCTGTATATTTTAGGAGAATCAGATGCACAATTTAATTGTCTGTCAAATTGTATTATACCACTTCTTACCTATCTCTTCAAGTTTTCGTAGAAAATGCATTTTCTTATAATCTAGACCTCATTTTCATTATACCCATGGAATATTGACATTTTAGATTATTTTTAATTTTTAAGATGTAATTAATTTTCAAAGAGTACAGGTACTATTGTCGTTATACTTCTCTTATTTCATTAAAAAATAAAAATAAAACTGTTTAAATATTTTTTGTTAAAGAGGACCAATTAATATGATCCCAGTGTTGAAATGTATTAATTGACTGTTTACGTTGATTAATAATAATTGATTTCATTTTTTAACGAATGCTTATTTATAACAACAAAATAGAATAATGTATTAATTAAAACTATTAAGTATGTAATTAACTAATTTTTGGGCGGAAATAATGGTGGTTTGTTTAATTGGCAGCTATACTCTTTTACAAAGATTTAAATAGTTTTCTTTTTGTAAAAATTTGTGCAATATTATTATTTTTACCACCTGTCCATTTTGTACATACCTATGTTGCTTTAAAAAAATCTAAAATGTCAATATTCCATGGGTATAGTGATAAATGAGGTTTAAATTATAAGTAAATGCATTTTCTACGAAAACTTGAAGAGATAGGTAAAAAATGGTATAATACAATTTGATAAATAAATTGTTCATCTAATTTACGTAAAATATGTAGGATGTTCCATTTAAATTGAACAAGTTATTGCCTTTTAAAACTAGTAATTATTTAATATAAATTTTTGGACTTCTGTATATAAATATTTCAAAAACGGTAAGGTTTAAGTGTGATAAACCCTAATCATTTTACTTATTTGGGATACTCTGTATCTTGTAAATCTGCATCCTGTAAATTATTTTTAAATTGTAGCTCTAATAGTTCTTCAATGTACCCAAGACTTACAATTTGTAAAAAATCTAATCGTTTAACAGCAATACTCCGTGTAGTATGTGGTGAACAACCCTTTATAAACTATTTATGTACGTAAAACTGCAAGAAAATTATTTCCACTTTGCATATCCAGGCTTTCGAAAAATGTATAATTTGCAAGTGTTCTGTACATAGATATCATTTATGATATAAAATTGAGAATATTTAAAAAACTGGAGTATATAAAAATTATTGGTGCTTATATTTATTTTACACGGCTGACAATTTTATGATTTCTGTTTAAAATCATAAAATTATTAGCTACTTAATACCGGTTTCATTTAAATTTGATACTTTTAATGAACGGGTTATGTGAACAATCCTCTGTATACGAATAACAGTAACTATATTACATTTTCTAATCTCGATTTGATAAAAACGAGAAAATTCTCTTTAAATATTAAGAACGTTCTGTTTTCTTATTCCACAGCTGGATACGATAAGAAAGATCCACCAGGAGGGCAAGATGGCCATCTTGGACGTGGAGCCGCAGGCCCTGAAGGTGCTCAGAACAGCTGAGTTCGCCCCTTACGTCGTTTTTATCGCGGCGCCGGTGCTGCAAAATATCGCAGACGTGAGTAGATTTTTTCGTGTTTTTGTGTTGAGGTTTTAAAGAAGAATATTCGTTCCGTTTTTGAGATCTCAGAGAGATTGTATCAGCGATATTTCTTGAAGTTGCTGATGGTTTTTACAAAATATTGTCCTTTGTATTCGACATGTTTAAATTTTAAAAAAATACAGGGTGCGCATAATTTAAAATTATTTTGAAATGTATAGGGTATGTCAGAACTAAGATCCACATCAAAGTTATATTTTTTCTTATAGAACACCTGGTATTTTATTTCATATTTGGATCCTTCGACACAAAATAAGGCATTTATTATAAGGGTTCAATATGTTTAGAAGCTTTGGTTTTTGAGATATTTAAAGATATTTAAATTATGCATACTATAATAAAAAAAATTGTCAACACCCTGTACATTACTTTTCAGAATTAATTCTTGTGCCGACTTATAAGCCAGAGAAATAAACTTTACTGAAAAATTTGATTGCTGCAAAAAAATGCTGGTCTATTTTAAATGTTTATTTTACATAAAAACTTCGTTATTTCAAATGCACCCTGTATTTTTTAACATAAATCGAAGCAGATTCAATATCTGTTTCAAACTATATTAGGATTTCCTATACCTATCTCAAATTTTAAATAAAGAGCAATTTTTCAATAAAATGTCAACCAAGAGGGCTGGTGTCGTCATGGCAAGTTTGTAGTGACCTTTGAATAAGAAGACTAAGGAAGGAGCATAATGCTATCCATGTATTCATGCATGGTGGGCGGAAAAGCCACCATAAAAGCTCTCTAGGGTGGGGATCCTTGACAGTTCTGTTTGACGATTCATTTGACACATTTGAATTTGATTTGAAATTTTGTGGATTTGTCAGTCTTTACGGAGCTTATTTTATGTTATTTATTATTTATTCTACTACTGATAGTTGTATAAAGGTAGTAAATCTAGATGGAAATTGTGGCAGAACTTAAATTAACAGTGATACTATCGCGATTTATCGAAAAAGACTCTAAAATAGTTGGTAGTGTAGCGTGCGGTAGATCTCGGCAAAAACTGAGTGAAATAATGGAACAACTGTTCGCTACTAAGTGACTATATAATATACATACGTGTAGTAAACCGATCATTTATGAAATTCACTTAAATTAATTAAATTATATATTTTTCTTGCATTTATTTATGCTTTTATTTATTACTTGCTTTTATTTATTACTTGTCAAAGATTAGATGTCAAAGAATTTAGATACGTTAATTTGACTTACCTGCTTCAGTAGCGTATCGGATGTTTGTGTTAATAAATACTTATTATAACTTATCTATTTTTATTAGAATTATATATTTTTATAACAATTTTAATAACTACCAACATTTATTTACAACGTAAAATAAAACAACAAATTATTGAGTCTACCCCACGTCTACCCCACATCATAGTTTTACATTTTTTAAATAAAATTAGAACGACACTGATAAACCGGAATTTAAGTCGGCCATATTTGAGGCCCATCGCGGTCTACCTAAGATTTTTGATATGCTCCTTCCTTAGTCTTCTTATTCAAAGGTAGTGACAGTAGCTATTTTCAAAATCGAAATTAATTCATGGGCTTTATTTAATTTTATAGCCAGTTTACTTTTATTGAATTTACCTATAATAATTTAATAAATATTTATTAAATATGAACATATTTATTATTCTATCAAGAACAACGAAGAAGTAGTTCTTTGATTTATTTTACGATGACTTGAGATATAATATGGATTTTCTATAAAAGAGCCAATTACGGAAAATTCATTTTCTTTACTTCCAACGATAGGTTTCTGCCTAATAGGTTTTTTATAAACCACAACTACCAGCTCTGCAAAATAGGACAAGTAGTTTTTCAAAGGAACGCTTATCAGGAATAATTCCTATTTGGATATCTTTGAGCATAAGCCATTGATGCTAAGGAGCAATTTTCCTGACAAAATAAAATCACTAGTAACATATCTATTCATTCCGCCAGCAGATACTGCTTTATTTTTCTTGATAAAATAATGAATACTTACTTATTAAACTATTGTGGGTAAATTCAAGTAAACTTAAAATAACTTATAACTTTAAAATTCAATTATAAATTTAAATAATAATGTTCATAAACTAATGTCGATTTTGAAAATAGTTACTAACTGTCACTAGAAAATTGCCATGGCGACACCAGCCATCTTGATTGTCATTTTATTGAAAAATCGGGTTTTATTCAAAATCTGAACTAGATAGGTATAGGAAACCCTAGTATAGCTTGAAAGAGCATTTATTTTAAAAAATACAGGATGTTGCATTTGAAATAAAGTTTTTATGCAAAATAAATTTTTAAAATAGATCAACAATTTTTGGTACTCCTGTATAAATTTAAGGCAGCAATAAAATTTTTCAGTATAGTTTATTACTCAACCTTTAAACTCAGCACAATAATTAATTCTGAAAAGTAATCTAATTAACTTTAAATATCTCAAAAACCAAAGATTTTAAACATATTTAACCCTTATAATAAATACCTTTTTTTGGGCCCAAGAATCCAAAAATGAAATAAAATACCGGGTGTTCCATAAGAAAAAATAAAACTTTGGTATGGATCTTAGTACTGAAACACCCTGTATATTTCAAAATAATTTTAAATTGTGCACATTGCATCCCCACATATACCCATAAAATATTTTGTTTCATCTTTCCGTTGTCGTATAATCAACTGAGGCGAATGAGTGCGCCATCCTGTATAGTAATTGTACAGGGTGGCCCATCGAAAACGTTCCGCAAGGCATAACGGCTAGGGTATTCTTTTTTTCAAAACTTTTGCCCCAAAAATTATTGCGAAATCTTCAACCCTCTGAGCGGGAGTGTCATCCCCCAACTTTTTTCAAATGGGAAGGGGGGTCAAGTGGCGCCGCAATGAAAAGAGCTTTCTATTCTCTATATTTCCCTGCCTCGTTTTTGAAAATCGGTAGAGTCATTGAGGAAATATAAAGGATTGAAATTTGAAAAGTTGATTTAAACATTTATCAGAGTAAATGATAAGGATAAATTCCTTCCACCAATTTGAGGTTTTTTCTTGTTATTTCTAGATGTTTACGCATTTTTTCAGTTGCCACAAGGTTGAACGATCAGGTGCGGTAGTTGATAGATAGCTGCTCTGTGACTTGTGCGTTGAAGATCTTCTCAATATCGTTAAACTGACCCCCACAATAGAATTTTCAAAAATACCAGCCCACACGTTCAATTTCTGAGGATTTTGTGTGTGCATCTCGTGAAAAACCCTGGGGTTGTCTTCAGCCCAGTACCAACAGTTGTGCCGATTAACTACACCGTTCAAAAAGAAAGTACACTGATCCAAAAAACACACATTAAATAGGAAATTATTATCATTCGCACTTGTTCACTCATAGTTTCACAAAATTGCAAGCGACGATCAAAATCGTCTTCGTTGAGTTCTTGTACCAATTGAATTTTGTACGGGTGGAACTTGCTTTTTTTAATATCCTTTGGACACTTGTACGATTCACGCCGGTCTCATTGGCTAATTTTCTTGTACTCAGCGTACTATCCATGGCAACTTGGCCCAATACGAATACCTCCATAGCTTCATTTACTACGGAACTTTCCCTCTGCCTCTTTTTATTCATAACGGAACCAGTTTCGCGAAATTTTGCTGCTAACTCGCGAACAATTTTGCAATAAAGGTGGTTGTCAGGATGGCGTTCATTGCCTGCGCAACCTGATTGCCACATTCATTATTTTTAAAATAAAGTTCGATTATTTCCACTTTTTCTGCAAGTGAGTATACCATAATAATTGTTAAAAAATTTACCGATATAACTTTAACGCATAACAGCTATCTAGCAATTACCGCATCTGGTCGTTCAACCTTGTGGCAAGTGCAAAAATGCGTAAACATCTAGAAATAATAAGAAAAAACAGCAAATTGGTCGAAGGAATTTATCCTTATCATATACTCTGATAAATGTTTAAATAAACTTTTCAAATTTCAATCCTTCATATTTTCTCAATGACTCGACCGATTTTCAAAAACGAAGCCGGAAAGTATAGAGCATAGAAAGCCCTTTTCATTGCGGTACCACTTGACCCCCCTTCCCATATGAAAAAAATTGGGGGATGACATCCCCGCTTAGAGGGTTGAAGATTTTGCAATCATTTTTGGCGCAAAAGTTGTCCCCCTCACAAACAAAATTGACGTGTTTTTGAACTTTCTATAAAAAATTACCCTGGCCGTTATGCCTTGCGGAACGTTTTCGATGGGCCACCCTGTATATTAAGTCGACAGTTCTCCTTTTTTATATCGGGTTGTTCAACATTGTTAGAAATATAGAAAATCCCATGCAAATTTTGAACTGTCCAAATATTGACTTCCCTGTAAATTTTACATGGAAGTCGTAAATAGTTTTTTAAAGGTCGGCGTATGCTGAATGCACATACCAAATATCTAATGTCGGGTCCAGACCAAGCAGACAAAACAACGACAAGACAGAAACATTCATGTTTAACGACCAAATTACGACAAATCCAATACATTTCTGCGACATTTTTGTCTCATTTTTGTTTTGTTTCAAATTTCGGAGACTTTTCAATATCCCGTCTCGAGTCGATAAAGATCAAAGTGTCTATGTTTTGTTCGTATATTTTACGACAAGTTGTCGGCGCAGTGTGGATAGCTTGTGCTACCAATAGTAGGATACCAGTGAAATCACACATGGTTAATAAAACTCATTCTCAACAACTAAACTTTTTTGACTTTGTTGTACTTTTGTCCTTGCGGTGTGGACAATTTTCTCAAGTTTATCTTGTCAGAATTTCCAATTTTTTGTCGCAAGTTTATCTTGTTTTTGTTCTCAAAATCGTGTTTACTTCTGTTATATCCGTTATATATTATTCTGCGTAACAACAGAAGTTGCAGCAACACAAAAGAATACTAACTTTATATCACGTAGATATACTGACTAGGCTTTTAGAGAACTTAGATATACTGACTAGGCTTTTTAACAAGATCTATGATAGAGGAAAAGTACCTGATGACTGGCTCCACTCAACTTTTGTACCGCTTCCGAAAAAAACATCAGCTCGACATCTCAGTGACTACAGACTTATTAATTTAATGAGTCACGCACTCAAAGTGTTACTTATAATAATACATAACAGAATTTATAAGAAGTGTGAGCAAGAAAACGGCTATGAACAGTTTGGGTTTAAGTGTGGATTGGGAACACGAGAGGCCTTATTCTGTTTACAATTGATGGCGCAGAAGTGTACAGACCAACAAAAATCAATGTATGTGTGTTTCGTATATTTCGAAAAAGCATTCGATAGAGTCAAACATACGAGACTTATCGAAATGGTGTATGAGTTGGGAGTTGACAGCAAAGATGTAACACTTCTGAAAAATATATATTGGCAACAAACAGCCCACATGAAAATTGAAAATGACAATTCCAATCCAGTCAATATACAGAGAGGAGTAAGACAGGGATGTGTGCTGTCTCCTTCGTTATTTAATGTTTATTCTGAGGCGTTTTTTCGGGAAGCTTTCTCTTCAACAGATTGCGGTATTAAAGTCAACGGCGAAGTCATTAACATTAGATTTGCCGATACTGGTCTCCATAGTTTAGTGGAACGACTTGAAGGCTCCTGTAAGAAATACGGGATGATGATCAATTCTCTTAAAACTAAAGTCATGATATTTGGAAAAAACCAAAATGTTCCAATTCCTATTAAAATAGAGGGCAATACCTTAGAACAGGTCTACAAATTCAAATATTTGGGGTCCTGGATAGTTAACACCTTGAACAACGACGTGGAAATAAAAACCAGAATAGAACAAGCGAGAAATGCATTTTTAAAAATGAAGAACGTCTTCCAGAACCCCAGATTGGACCTAGAGTTGAGAACTAGGCTCGTTAAGTGTTATGTTTGGTCAATCCTATTATACGGAGCAGAAACATGGACACTGCAAGTTCAAGAGATGAATCGCCTCGAATCGTTCGAAACATGGATATATCGAAGAATGCTTAAAATTCCATGGACAGCCCATATCACAAATACCACAGTCTACAACAGAATAGGCAGAGAGAGAGAATTGCTCAATATAATAAAAATAAGAAAAACATCGTACTTAGAGCATATATTGAGAAATGAAAAATACCACGTCTTACAATTGATAGTTAAGGGTAAGATTGAAGGAAAGAGAGGCAGGAAGAAACTATCTTGGTTGAGAAACATCAGAAACTGGACTCACCTAACTTTTGAAGAACTTATAAGGAAAGCCGAGAATCGTGAAGATTTTGCCAATGTGATCGCCAACCTTCACGAAAGAGACGGCACGTAAAGAAGAAGATATCTACAATCGAAATATAGATTTTCTCTCAATTTTTTTATCTTTTTATACAATTTTAATAGGATATTTTTACAAACTTAGAAATTCGAGAAAGAGAGCCGAGTACAAAGAAATTCTATACGCCTAGAGGAGTAAATTGGAAGTTTGTTCAAATTAAGGGTGCGAGAAAACGAATTATCAAAGGAATCGAATACTTCTGTGAATTTGTATTATATTACGAAGTATACGGGCTCTTTTTATAGTTTCTTTTGAAGCTAAATTCTATTGCAAACTTGGTTTTAATTTTGTTTACTGTGTTGAGTATATAAAATAGAGAAAATAATGTAGGTTAGATCTCAAATGTATTTAACAAAAAAGAATGGTTATATTGATTTTTACTGAGTGCATGGGTGCCGCCAAAGTTTTTTTCAGGGGGTTACATCTGCAGCTTAAGCATGGGAAGGAAGTACCATACGATCGATTGACCACAGTATACCGGGTGCGTCTCAGAAATGGCTCACCCCTATAACTTTTTTATTTTTTCAGATAAAAAAAACATTTGGTATGTATAGTCTGTCCAACGACAAAATCCTTGGCAGTGATAGATGTGTCTGTCATTTTAATTTCAAAGTAGTTTATTTTATTTTACAAAGAAATAAGTTGGTACAATTGGAACGCATATTTAAATTTTGAGTGACAAGTGATTACTTCAAAATATTGTGAAAAAAAAACTGCATAAAACTGAAAAAATCTAATCTTGGTTAATTAACTTTAATCTTAATTTGTTCTGCTAGTACTAAAATGTATTATTTACCTATCATGTGATGTTATTTTACAGATACTCCAGTTTTTGGTACCATATACGAGATGGTATACAACTTTATTTGTGGCTAATACAACTCTCTGGCCATAGTCTCTGGTAAACTGTGTTTCTGGCGGTCTCTGGGCACCGAATATTAACTGTAAACTATGGTCTGGGCCAACACTTAATTTTCCCTCGAGTTTTCCTCCACTTTATTTTAAAAAACACGAAACACAATTAACAACACAGTCCAAAATGCAAAATGCAAAATATTTATCATTTCTATTTGACACAAAATTATAACCTATAATTTGGCAAGACTTTGAAAACTCTCAAAAATCTTAAGTCGAGTTCATACGCATCGGAGTCCGTTTGTCGTTCATCGTTGCGTCAAACCAATAATATTGAAATATGATCTGTCGTTTTTGAAATAAACCAATAAAACTGGTTACAAACAACAAGAGACGACGCATGACGTGTTACTTATAAACTCATCCATAGTTAACTTAAAAAATATTAGAAACTTTTTTTAGTGAAATAAATGGATTGGTATGGAAGTCATCTGCTTTTTTTCTGTCATCGTCTGTCGAAATCTTACCTGAGAAAAAAACAGAGTATAGTATTTAGTATGTGACATAAATTAGGATCGATTGACGTATTCAATTGTTTTCGGTCACTTCCTGTTTCACCGGAAATGACTACAATTTTGATTTTTAAATGGCACCATTAACGACAATTCGACTCGAAATACCAAGTGTGCGGTACCAAACTATTCGTAAAAAATGCTTTTTCCAAATGTGCTAATGAGCCACCCTTGTTCCTTTTGAAAAAATTGACTTATGATTAAAAATACGATTTGAGCATCTTTTAACCGACTAGGACAAAAGACACGAAAAATATTAGACAATAAAATCTATTTTTGCAAGGCTCCTTGATTAAAAATTAGTGTTTTTAACACAACTATGGCACTCTCGATTGAAATTTAAAATACAATTTTTTTAAGCGAAATGTCAAAAGTTGAAGTATGATATGCCATTCTATTCAGAGTGTCTATTGAATAAAGTAGAAAGATATCGAGGATGCCATTTAAAAATCAAAAGTTGTAGTCATTTCCGGTGAAACAGGAAGTGACTAAAAACAATTGAATACGTCAATCAACCCCCAATTCATGTCATTTACAAACATACCAAATTCGTTTTTTTATGAAAAAATAAAAATGTTATAGGGGTGAGCTACTTTTGCCCGGTATAATTCTTTCTTCAAAATTTAACGACGGTATTGGCATATATTTTCAGGATCTTCTGAAAAACAGAAAAAGAGTATTAAGCAAATAAAAATAGTCCTATTCAGGGAATGTATGACCACAGATTAGGTATTCTATAAGTATACAGATAAAAATCTTGTCCCTAATTCGTGGTACGAAAATTATTTTTTATGGCGATGTGCAAACGAGTAAAATTTCCTGTGCGTAAAAATAAACTCGCGTAAAATAACAATAAACAGCGTAATAGAGAGATATCGCTAAACCGAATAGCGTGCATGGACGTTAATAAGGCCAGGTGTTATTTCCTTTACATGAGGTGGTATTAAGTCTCTTCATTTATAGTTATCGGATCGGAAAGAATTCTGTTCGCGTCGCGTCCGCTATATAAACTTAACCTAACTTTGAATTTAAAACTTTGAAATTGTTTTGTTTACTAGGTATTTTAAAACTAAAGGGCTAAAGTGCTTATTTCCAGTGCTTTATTGTTCAACGTCTGCCAGTGGGCTTAGGGCAATAAGCAACAAATTCTCTTAGAAGGGCTAAGTCGTCATCTGCTGTAAACTTAAGCCTCTTTATAGGTTCTGTAATATTGGAAGAGGTGGAATCCATATTTTGAGCCATATTTATTTAATTAAAACTAATCCCAGCTACTTAAATATCAAATTACCTAATAAAACTAAAGTAATAATTCACAACAATTCAAACATAACCTAAAATAAAAGATCTCGCCCCGGTTGTCAAATACCCGCTATTGCCCATTTAAACAATTTTTTAACGTTATTTAGAAATAGCGCTTGGGGTAATTGATCCGCAAATTACGTCCGGCGGTAACGTTATTAGCGGGTGTTGCGTTAAAAATTGACTCGCGCATATCGTAACCATGATAAGGTACGCGTAAATACTGCATGACGCTATTTGGTTTTCCGATACCTCTCTAATAACTGTGCCGGTCAGGCGCTGTGCACAATTTTAGAGGCCATAAGTGGACGTGCTATGTGCGCAAACTAGTAACCTAACGAGTGCCCGATTCCGAAAATTGGAACCACGAAAAACAATAAAGAAAAAACAAAGTTTATAATCTGTATAATCTGTGGTATGACGGTGATAAATTCATTCAACGATCCTCCCCCCTTTGTTGGAACAGTTATTCGCGTCGCTCGTCAAAGTTGCGAAGAAAACCCATCGAAGGAATTTCATCTATATTTGTTTGACCCAGGGATTGAGGTCTAGTCTCAATCCTAAGACTTGAAAAGTTGAGAATTGGAAAGTTAAGAATTGGGAAGTTGCCCCACACATTTAAATATCGGTTCCGCAATTCTTTTCCGTATAAAAATATTATTCTGCAGTTTTTATCTTTCTATGCATAATAAAACCAACACTGGATATTTAAATACTAATCGATATTTCTACTATTTCCGGGTAGGAGTGTGCCCCATTTTCGTATCCTGTATGGGATTTGTCGTTTATGAGTAGAGATACGAACTACAGCGATTCATATAATAATAATAATAATAATAATAGCTCCCGTATATAGCGTTTAACGCCTTGGGAGTAGCAAGGTACAGCTTGCCATGCTAGAGCCGTTCGATATACAAGGAAGGTAATGTGGCTAGCACTACGCTTCAACCGCCTATTATTACCGCAGGATTGTGAATCCCAACTACTCATTTAAGGCTGAGTCGACCTAGGTACCCAAACAATTTTTATTTTATTAAAAATAGTCGACTGATGAAATGCCGGGTGTATGATTCGAACCCACAACCTTGAGATTGGTAGACGAGAGCCTGTACCTCTACGCCACCGGGCACCTACGTCACTACAGGGATTCATCACTATGCTATTTTTTATAAAACTAAACATACTACACACAGGTTTATCCTAGCCCCTTTAATTCTTTAAATACAGGTCAAATTTGAAAATGTTGCATTTTTCCTCTCCTTCGTGTCTTGGTTATCTTAAAACTAAACGAAACTGTGTCGCGTAGAGTTTTTTTCACGAAAAATTCAGTAGCGTAACTAGTTTTTCGCTAGCAGTCATTTTTGAAATATTACTCTTATTTACCTTCTTATTAGCCGACCATACCAACAGGTATGGTAGGCTATTAATATCGTCAAAAAAAGTTTTTTTAATTTCACTCAAAATGAGTTATTTGGGTCATAAATGACCTAAATACAAAATATTTTCATGGTGTCTGTCTGTCTGTCTGCCCATATGTCGGTCCGTCCGTCCGTTCGTTCGTCCGTCCGTCTGTCTGTCTGTCTGTCTGTCTGTCTGTCTGTCTGTCTGTCCGTCCGTCTGTCCGTCTGTCTGTAACACGATAACTCAAAAACCGCTAAACCGATTTTAACCAAATTTGGCACAAAAATACTGTGGCACTCGAGAATCTGGTCATTAATTTTTGGTGGGGGTTGGAAGGGGCTATGGGAGGGTGTTAAAAATTTTAAAAAATCGTAACTCCAAAATTACAGTAGCTAGCGAAACGCGGTTTTCAATTTAAGATTAGGAATAATATTTGCAACAAAATTTGTAACAGCATCAAAATCAAAGTCGCAGTTTTTGAGATAATTGAAACTAAAAGAACTGCCTACCAACTTTTTATTAACATATTTTAGTATGGGCTCCCGGCGCCATTTTTTTTTCAATCAGACAGAGACACCTTGTATATTATTTTTTGTTTTATTTGCCTTGTTATGGGTTTTCCACCAAAGATTTTCCAAAAATATATATTCTATACTTCGACAAATAAGGTAAAAATGCATTACTTAACTTTTTAACATAAATCAACCTAGTTTAAAAGAGTATTAATTTATTTATTTTGAACCACATAATTTTATTGCTTTCCATTGTGTTATCTTAATAAATTGCACTGAAAATTTACATATGCAGCCTTTAGATAACGCGCTGTCAATCAGAGCTATTGATATTTTTGATACACTTGTGCAATAAGTTTACACACAGAAACTAGTGTGGAGTAGCCAATACCCAAATTCCTCATTACCTTGTTTATAAAAATAAGTATAGAGTATTGTATTTTTAGAAAGTTTATAAAAGGCAAATAAAATAAAAAGTAATAATATTCAGAGTCAGGGAATTAAAAAAATGAGTTTGGGTTATACTAGTTACGCCACTGAATCCTACGTGAAAATGCTTTATGGGTCTCAGTTTTCACCTTCTCGAAAAGTTATAACCGAGATTCGAGAGGAGTTGTAAAATGTAACCATTCCAAACTCGCATGGTTTGTCTAAGGTTGAAAAGTATAATCAGTCATAATATTCTCTGTTGAAATCAAAATATTACTGTTTGCAATAATTTTGGATATGTATTTATTTTTTATTATCTGCTTTTCACTTGTATTCTATGGTATTCTACCTAACTGTTTCCTTTTACAGTTTGACGGCAGCCTGGAACGCCTAGCCAAGGAATCGGAAATGCTGCGCCACGCCTACGGCCACTACTTCGACCTCACCATCGTCAACAACGACATCGACGAGACGATCGCCGCGCTGGAGACGGCCATCGGCCGCGTCCAGACCACGCCCCAGTGGATCCCCGTGTCCTGGGTCTACTGACAGCAGGAGAACCAGGACTATTACGGGTCTCTGCAGTATTTTTAACGTTGGCAGTACCGGGGGTGGTAGTGGACAGCCGGGGGCGCCCCTGGTTGTCGAATACGACGAGGATGATCTGGTGTGAGGGTTGAACATGTAACAAACTCGAATTTTTGGCGAAAAAGGGACGATTTTTAACGTTTTTGTTGTTAAGTCTTTGTTGAGTGTTTTATTTTAATATATTTAGTAGGTGTCTCAGTGCCCCGATTTCATTGGATTGGATTTTTTAAAGTAGAAACATAATACAGACCTGGCTATTATAAAATTGTGGTCTGGATTTTAACGTGATGATAAAGACAGTGATAAAGTATAAATACAAACGTGTTAAAAAGAGAAAAAATGGACTGCTTCATTTGTTCTTTGTGGGGGTCAGTTGTGTTCCATTTAAAAAATATATATATAACTATCCTAGATCATACAGACTTACGTGGATAAGTAAATCACTATGGAAACTGTCGCAAACATATTAACGACTTCCATTTATCTTCTTTTTTTGTTGCATACGCGGTGCTTCTACTCTATCTATCCTTGTCGAGGACCTATCGTCCGCGCGCCATATTTAAACATTAATTTTAAAAATTTAATTTGTAAAATGCTTATATTTGAACAATAAATTGAATGTTCACTGTCTCAAAAATTAAATTATATAAAAAATAAATTTATCCACTCCGTACGAATATCAATATTCTTAGGAAATCTTACAAGAAAGTATGCATGTGGCTTAATATAAATAAAAGAGCAACTGAATACTTTACTTATTGCCTATGAAAAGATAATTCGGGAACCTTATTAGAACTTTCACACACTAAACACTTTCTAGCCATTTTTACGAGTATTTAGAAAGTCCAACGAAAAAAAAATAGAAATATAATTGCACAAACTTAACATTAACTTCTCACTGAACACACTTGCATCCTTGGCTATATAAAAGCGGTCGATAAAAGAGTAATTAATACGATTTTTAAAATAAAAACGCAAAAAACAAGCGTCGTTACACAATATAAATAAGATGACATATGATTATGACCATAGATTATGACAATATGATGACAATGAAAAGTTGGTTTTTATAACAATGTTTAATTTGTACTTACTAAACCGTATAAACCGTGTAAAATTGTAATTATTTTGGAAATACGTGCAACTTTTAATGCGCATGCGCAAAGTAAGTCCCTCGAGTAAGACAAACTTATTGAACTGATTGTTTCGTAAGTACAATAAAGAAGGTTTGAAAATGGCATGTCGTGATGTTGGAGACATATTTTTTAATGCTAAACTTATGGCGCTGATTTATCCACCATATGATCTAGGGTAACTATGAAAATAAATAATTGTTGGATAGAACTGTTTTAATAAAGAAAGGGAGCGAAGTCTAAACAAATTATTTTAATCATATACCGTGCTGGCACCTCTTACTTTTGGGTCGGTATTTACATGTGTGGAAGTAAATCGCATAGGTATCTTATTAAGTCGGAGTGAGAGAAATGCGACGGTGTGCTGTTGCGGCGTTGCCACATTTCTTTGGCACGCCTTTCTCTATCAAGTAAAGTAAAATTACAATTACAAACCGCTAATTTTTTAAAGAGTTTTATTTTCGAAAAGATAACTAGATAATATCATTAGATATGTTTCTGAGCATCTGAAATGGAATTATAAGGATATCGTTAAGGCGTCCATCTTTTTATAACGAGAAAACGTAGTAATTCGCGATAATTTAAAAACTCAACTTTTTAACATAACACGCGATAACTCAAAATAAAACACTTAATCACCACAATACACCAAAACACTTTTACTTTTACACTGGACGCGCGTTTCGCTAACCATGTTAGCATTTGTTTTTGATGTTTGTGGCGATTTAGTGTTTTATTTTGCTGTGTGACACCAAAAATTCCAACCCCCAACTGTAATAACGCGATAACTCAAGAACTACTTTAGATATTGAAACTTTTTTTATTTTCAGATCTTTTAGAAGATTTTTAAATAAGAAAAATTCGAAATGATTTTTCAATTCAAAATTTAAAAAAAACTTCCATTTACTTTTAGTGCATTGCAATTTTCAGCAATCGTGTAACTTTTTTATTTATAAAATTTTCACATACTGTCTGCGAAGGAAATATAGCAGAAATATTAAGAAAGTTTTGAAAAAAAAAACTACAAACAATTATTTCTAATGAATTTCGAGATATCAATTTTTGAATTCATAGTTCTAATAGCGCGACCACTGTCGAACACCAACTCAATTCCACTTATTTCTACCAAAAGTGCAAGTGTTTCTAACTTACACTTAAAAATTTACAAGCTCTAGGGAAAATTACAACGACTCGTTAATAAATAAACAAATAAAGTATCAGAAGACCACGTGAACCACGTTAAATCGTGAAGCTGAACGCATAATGTATAATCTTTCCTAGAATTTTAAGTACTGATACGGAATATGGTACTGATTGGGTCGACTGGTCGACCGCGACGAATCTGCTATATCCCCTTCCACGTCTTTTAGCAATGTGCACAGCTTCTCGGTTTATTTCATACGTTTGGCAACGTTTTTACTGTTCTCTCTTTGTTCAGTAAATTATATAAACGCATTTTACTCTTTTTACATACGGAAATCTCGATCCAAGACTAACCTTTGTCAGCCCTTAGTATAATATCGAGTATAATATATTAAAATTCAATAGATAGATAGATATAGAAAAAATATATAGAACATATGCCAATATTTTTAGTTCCTATACAATGATATATAAAAAAAGCTAATATTTTTTTTAAATAAAATTATATCTTTATAATTTATTTTGTAATGTTTTTTTGTTATTTAATATTTATTTGTATTTATATTTGCTTCTATTATGATTAGTATATTTATGTCTAAAAAATCGTCTCTTATTTCGCCTAAATGAACTCTGAACCAAAGTGACAACTCGCTACAAGCGAGTCTATAAAATTTGTTAAGGACTTCCAAAGATCAATTATATAAAAGTTAGATCTTAGATAAGAGAGATTTAAGGAAAACTAACGCTCAGTCGGCATTATTTACTAACGAATGAACACCCTGTACGTAATGTTTTTTGTAGTTAGATAAAATATATAGGACAGTATAAGGTATGGATTGTATCATTCAGGATATACAATACAACTGGTATTTTACATACAGCACTGAGTGTCATTGATTCAGCGGATTACGTCACCTGGTAGCATTTGCTTATAAACTACTCTTATTTCTTATTTATTGCGATGATTTTGAAATTTTGACTAATAATTTCATTACTGTGAATTACGCTTGCGATAAATTGTGAAGCGGGTTTATAAACTATTACAAATTATTGATCTGTGGCTACTTGTAAAAACTTGTGGTATACTACATGCAGTCATAACATACGCTGGAGCATACCATGTGTATCTTGAAATCAACTAAATCTTTTAAACGGTCTATTAAAAAATGTGCCATATTTACTCTTATATCTAAATATAGTTCTTTGGACACTGGTTGAATTCATAAAACCTCGTCTTTTCACTATATTATGTCTTAGAGACATTAATTTGTCTTGTGTATAGCGGGGCACAGTTTGCTATATGTTTACTAAAGTTTGTACGACTCATGGAAGATTTTGACAGCTGACATCTAGAAAGATTACAGAAAATACAATTTACCTGTTAAATAATCATAACAATTGAGGGGTTCAGAAGTGAACTGGATCATGTCCTAGAAGATAATTATAGAGAAAATGAGAGTTAAAGTTTTTTAATGTTGCTTAATTAAAATAAAACAAGCTGGAGAAGAAAACTTAACACAATGCTTAACCCTCAACTGGCGTGGTAAATTTTTGTAACGCTTATGGCATGCTGGGGTCCCACGGACCCCAATTTATTTTTTCAGTTAAAAATACACGATGAAGAGATTTTATAAAAAGCTTGTTATTTTAACATTGTTTACAATATATTCAAACTTGTGAACAAATAGTTACATTAATATTTTTAACAAATTAATAAGAACAGACACAAAAATAAAGTAAAATGCATTTTTTAGGCATTTTTGACAACAGAAATATAACTTGGTTAAGAAACCCATAGAAATTAAAAACATATATATATATATATAGTCTGTCCAACGACAAGATCCTTGACACTGATAGATGTGTCTGTCATTTTAATTTCAAAGTAGTTTATTTTATTTTACAAAGAAATAAGTTGGTACAACTGGAACGCATAGGCATAGCAGGAAATTAATATATTTAAAATTTGACTGACAAGTGTGGACAAGTGATTACTTCAAAACACTTCAAAATATTGTGAAAAAAACTGTAAAAAACTGAAAAAATGTAATCGAGTTATTTTATTTAACAAAAAACGGCATGTGTTAATACAAAACAAACAAGAACAAGACACCACATACCAAAAAAATAAAAAAAAAACTATTTCTTACTTTCAAGCTTCATGAAACTTCCTGCATTTATGATTATATTTATCAATATAAAAAATGTCTATACCTATGTGGCGGATTCATCTATCCAAAAAAATCCTTATGGGTTTTTCGCCACTGCACTGCAAGAAAAATCTACAAAATAAAATAGTTATTTTTTGTAAACACTTCTGGCGTTAAACCTAAACGAAATGCATCAAAAATATAACTATTATTTATTAATTTTTATCAATATAACTTATGTACAAATACAGATTTGTAATATTCCACAGGAATAAATAAAACAACATAAATAAAACAAACTATTTTATTAATAATAACACTTACCAAATTTTATACCTCAAATGTTGATTAATTAACTTTAATCTTAATTTTTTTAAACCAATACCTTTTGACATTATTTTTCTGCAGTACTAAAATCCATTATTTACCTATCGTGTGATGTCGATATTTTACAGCTACTCCAGTTTTCAGTATGTGTTTAGTATGGTCCTACCATATACGAGATGCACTTATCTGCGACGAGATGGTATACGAACTTAATTGATGGTAACTTTATTGGTGTATTAGACTTTCTGCCTGGGTATTAACCATAAACTGTGCTCTGGGTCTACAGTTAATTTTCACTCGATTTTTCCTCCACTTGACTTCAAAAGACACAAAACACACGTAATAACACGAATCAAAATGCATCATCTACCAAAACGTAGGGTATTTGACAAAAGTTGACACAAAATTATAACTTATAATTTGGCAAGACTTTGACAAGCGTCAAAAATCTAAAGGCGAGTTCATACGCATCGGCGTCCGTTTGTCGTTCATCGTTCCGTCAAACCAATAAAATTGAAATACGATCTGTCATTTTTGAAATAAACCAATAAAACTGGTTAAAAACAACAAGAGACGACGCATGACGGATTTATATTTAAACCCATCCATAGTTAACTTAAAAATTATTAGAAACTTTTTAGTAAAATAAATAGATTGGTATGGGACGACATCTGCTTTTCTTCTGTCATCGTCTGTCGAAATCTTACCTGAGAAAAAAAACAGAGTATATATATGGTGACAATTTTTCAATCAAGTTATCAAACTCCTGTACAGACAATCTGTGAAAATTCCTAAATTTTTTCTCATCTCTTGTACTCATTTTTTGAATTAAATTGCGATAAGCACCTTGTTGCTTACGAAATTTTAATATTTCACATGTCCCAAATGACCCATAAATGACCTATAAACCTGTGCTATAAACCCGTTCTTTTCTACGTTTTAACAATAAGTAAATGGCAATTTTGCGCCTTATTCTGTTCCAATCCCACAATCGTAATCGATATTCATAATCATTAAACAAATTTAAACTCATATTGTATGCTATAAAATGTAAAATAAAGATCGCAAACACGAATAAATATGTATAAAACAAATTAAGTTATCTCAGGTTATGATTTTTTTGGTAACTTTCAGTGGAGCAAAAATGAAATGTCCCTAAAAATTCGCGACTGTATGAAATAGGTCGAAATTTTACGAATATTTATTGGCGAATCGCTTTTCGCAATTCGCGATTTGCGTCTACATGAAACAAGCTTAATGCGTTAAGTATGACTTGATTCATATCTCTACTGGAAAAAAAAAACAATATTTTATAAATGTATAATGACGATTATCTTAAAATAGTTTTAAATTGGACTTGATTCGTTTTAATTCTGATCACTCCAACCCGTGCATTCAAAAATTAAAAAGTATGTAATATAGTTTTACGTATTCAATCATATCTGAAGAGACTATATTATAGTTATATGCGTTTAAAATAAAGTAGATTTATTACAGTATAATTTAGTTAATTTTATTTTTAAATAAATGTCTTAAAAAAGTATTAAACATATTTTTTAGTACTGAAAACTGTTGATTTTTCTTGAAAAATATTCTTATTCTATTTTACACAAATAAATCTATAATTTTTCTCTTACTTTTTAGAAAAAATATTACAATTTTTTTAGGAATCTACTTCTAAGCTCAAATTGATAAATGAAATAAGCAATATCTATAAGTATTAACTATACATATTACGCTATTGGTGCACCAAAGTTTCTTTGTTCGACTTTCTATCGCACTTAATATTAGAAAATACAGGGTGAATCATATTTAACACACTGCCTTCGAAAAGTACATTTTTGTTTTCTTAGTCTTAGTTTCATTTTATTTTGAAGGCTTGTTCATTACATATTGATCATCCTGTGTACTCATAGGTCGCTAGATAAATATGAATCATCTTGTATATATGTACAGGGTGTATATAGCGGCATTTACTAAAATAAGTATTGCCTATCAATTACCAAAAAATTAAGATAAGGCTAAAACGAAAAGTATATTTTTGGCTTCTTGCTTTATTTAGTTTATAGAGGATGTTAAAATATCTACTATTTTTACGTATTTATTTTATATTTTTTTAGTCAAAGATAAAAAGAACTATAATTATTTAATAACTAGATTTCTAAATATGTAGTGTATTTTGGCATCCTTTTTTTACAGTTAGGTGTAAAATTGTAGAAAATGAGTAATATATTTCTCATATCTTATTCATATACATGTATATTAAATTTAAATCATTTTCTACAATTTGTTAATTAATTTTGACTGATTTTGATTGATTAATTTACTCTGATTTTTTAGGTATATCCTTGTTGAACGATAAATTTTATTGTTGATTTTAATTTAAACCTTATTTATTTTATTTTGTGATATACCTATAAAATTCATCGATTGTATCTTAGAAAGAAAACATTTTATAAATTCTCGACATTAAAAAAGAACTAAAAAACTGAAAATAACTAATTATGTTATAAAAATATAGATCAGTGACGAAATGAAAAGAATATTAGAATAATAAAAAGATCCTGTAAAATAATTATAGGTGTAATATTTTTTTCTTGGATTTTTGTACAGAATCGATATAATATTAAGTGCCTCTGTTATGTGTTTTTCCTTTTTTTTCTAAAATATTTAAAAAATGCCGATTTTAGTTCTGAAATACAAAAATCCAAAAGAAATAGATACAAAAAAGCGCAGGTTTTATATTTTATTAATAAAAATATCCTGTTAAAATAATTATAAACCTTGTATAAAAATTACTTTGTTAAACTCGTATGATCATCACATTTTATCATATGTATTTAAAATTCATGTAGGTACAATATATGTGTTGTATATTTTCTGAATATTGTATTTTTTTTTTGTTATAAGTAGTTCAAAATAATACTATTAAGGTTTTCTTTTCAATTTTTTTTTGTTCCTATGTTGTCAGTGTTTTATTTTAAACAATATACAGCGTGAAAATGAAAAAGTGCTGAAAAATTCAAGATTTTAATGAGATTTAGTATTATTTTGAATGATAAAAATACCGTATGATCGAAAAAAAACTGGGACCAGTTAGCTCGGAAATGAATATCGATGACTCCCCATATAATTTTACATATAAAATGACAGCGATCGTCATCTCATAGCCCTCGCTGATGCGGTTTTTTTTCCGATCATATGGTATTACGGACATATAAATAAAAGGATTCATGGCGTCGTGTACCCAATGACGTAGAATATACGTCATTGCATGTACAAGGTGTGTCTTAAATAAGTGAAAATATTTTCAAGGGTGGTATATTTCGATCCCAGGAACACGCGTCTATGAGTTTTTTTTCGCAAAAAAAATATGTTGAAAATCGTGCATTTTCTTTTAAATTTTCCTGTATATTTTAGAAAACTTTTAAGACTGCCTGTTTACCGCAAATTTTCCCACGGTATAATTTCTTAATCCCTGATATTATCATGATTATAGCAATAAAAGGGCTGCAAATACAGAAAAATCCGGTGGCTCTCCAAATTTTTTAAAAATGAATCAATCAATTTTTCAAATGTTTAAAATTGAATAACTCGGTTATTTTGCTGGGGTTTGGGATTCTGTGGGATGTTAAATTATATATTTGAAGCCAAAGCCTCCAATTATGATTGGCCTATTTGGCGAGCAATACCCCTGTATTATTGTGTACCAAAACTTCCTCTCATTCTTTCTCTGCGTTAAAGAACTTCCAGCTCTTTGCAAAGTTGACGATGTCGTTGATGTTGGCTTTTGCTGCTTCCTCTAGTCCCTCCAAAAACCCATGCCCAAAAGTTTTAAGGCGTCGGTTTTCCAGTGCATGACAGTGGTATAGCGAATGCTCTATTGTTTCTTCTTCCTCTCCGCATTATCTGCAGTAGTCGTCGTTGGAAATATTCCATCTCACGTGATTTACCCCTGTGGGGCAGTTTTCAGTGACGACACCCAGAATTATGGTACTAGATTCTTTATGTCTCTATAGTTGTTTTGTCTTTTCCATGTCTACCATTGGCCACAGTCTTCGAGCTGTAGCGCATTTCTCGCTGTGTTGCCACGTTTCTTACTGCTTGGCCTTAGATGGTATTCCTAGAGCGAATTCCTTCAGTGTGTTTGGTGCATCCAAGTGATTTGAGTCATCCACACATGGCCTCTCCTACTGCACAGTGCTTCAAACATATGGCCTCTAGAGGACAAAAATGGCAAAAACTTCTCTTTATTGTAGGCAATTTATTCGAAACATAGGTTTATTTGACCACAAAATGATGACTACTCTCATTGTACTAAATGACGATGTTCTTAAGTCCCACTTTATGAAAAAAAATCTTGATAAATAATAAAAATGTTGGAGCTCTGTTCCATCTAAGGAGTAATAAAATTATAGTATGAAAACGGTAAGTATTAAATAAATCCCTGTGATAAAAAGAATTTAAATAACATTAGAACTATTCCTACATATAAGCCTAATATAAAGATAAAAAAAAAAAATGTTTTTCTTTAATGAAAAAGAAACGTTAATGTTATGATTTAATTAAAAAAACTTAAGATACTAGAAATTTACTTTAGGACAACAAAATGCATAGATCGTAACTTACTGATTCAGAAAAATCACTGCTGACAAGAATCTTCCCCAAATTTATAGTAATCCAAATTACAGGTAGATGAAGTATCTTCACATATAAGATATTTCTGTACATCATTCTAATATGTACTTTTTTCGCGTTGTTACTATTCCTTTTGTTTGGTTTTGGTTTTAAGGGGTATGAGGTTTAGAATGAGGGGTTCGGATGTTAAAAGTTACCTCTTTAATAGACCATATCCGGTATATTATTTTTTCCTTCCTTGGGTATGATGTTTTATAATAAATTGAAAGATGGGAAAACTTTTTATGCGACGTTGGCTCCAACATAGGGCTTTTTCAAATTACAGGTGCCTCAATTGACTGGAGGTCATCAATATCTAAAAAAGAACACATTTTTTGAAATTACAAATAATTTGAGTTCTTGTCCTTATGATCAAGCTAAATATTAACCAGATCGGCATTGCTTATCAATTTTACTCCATTTGAAAATTATATTCTCCGTTTTAGAATAAGCAAAAAAAAATAAAATATACCAAAAATTAAAAGTGTATGCAATATTGACAGAGAAAAATATTCAAGAAATACGATAGTGTTTTGAATTTTTAAATGCCTTTTTTAAGTTGAAAACGGAAAATTTTTATATCCAATTTAAGAATCATCTAAAAAATAAATAAAAAACTAAAAATCACGAAACGTTGTTAGAAATAAATTTAAAGTACATATCTTGTTTAACAATATCCATAGTGGCTTTCAATTTAAGTACGTACCGTTTAACTCCATAATAACAGGAACTACTATAACAGTTATTTTTTCACTGATAAGATAATTATCGCAAAATCTTATTTATTAGGAAAATATTTGCTAACAAAAAACGCTGTTTATGGAAAAATAATATACAGGATTTTTTTTTTTTTCAAATAAATACAAATTTCACATATTAGTAAATTTTAACCTTTTTTTTCGATTGTTGTCCATGGGACGAAGCACTGTGCTCTGGCCCCCTCTTTGGCGAGTTTGTCTGCTTTCTAGTTGCCCTGCTTGCGGGTAAATTTGAGACTACGTCCACAATAATTAAACATTTTGCTTAGAAAGTTGGAAATTTTAACTTCAAAATCAGACCGTATAGAGGTACATAAACGATTTAGTGGCTGGAAATCATGTAATTCTACCAGAACATATAAGAGCAATAAAGTAATCAGGTCTTTGCAAAATTTTGCACCAAGAATAATATTTTCCTCGCAACATGAATCCTTTATCGAAATTTGTCTGAGTGAAAACTATAATTTTGATGTAATTCAACAGACAAAGTCTATCTCAGTATACAGGGTGGTTTTTTAAATAACCAACCTTTGTACTATGAGAACAACAGAATAAAAAAGAATTGATATTTATTTTCTCCTCTATTTTCTTTGAGCTATGATTAAAAATACGATTTGATCGTTTTCAAACCAAACCAAACTAAAAACATTAGACGATCAAATCTATTTTCCAAGGCTCCTTGATTAAGAATTGGCACTCTAGATTGAAAGAATTTTTAAAATACGATTTTTTATTAAGCGAGAATGTTAAAAGTTGACATATGATACATTCTATTTAGAATGTAATTTTCTATCGATCAGTAAAAAATACTGAGTTTTTTTACAAAAATAATATTTTTATTATTTTTAATAGTTTATTTGTACATATTTTTACAAAATAAAATAAAAAAGTTGTAGTCATTTACGGTGAAACAGGAAGTGACTGAAAACAACTGAACATGTCAATCAACTTAATTTATGTCATATACCAACATACCAAATCTCGTTATTTATCTGAAAATAAAATGTTATAGGGGTGAGCTAGTTTTGAGACGCACCCGGTATATAAGGTGCCTCAAATATATTTTTATACTTATGTTATATTTTATTAATAGAGTGTCTATAATAATAATAATGTGTATAATTTTTAGTTAGTGGGATATAACTAAGTCTATATGGATATTCCACACTATACCCAGCAAATGTTTGAAGATATTCTATACCCAGAATCGATATAATATCAATTGCAAATGGGATTTTATAATTTTGAAATTATACTATGGATATACTGGGTGAGTCTTAAATAAGTGCTAATACTTCAACTCCAGGAATACGATAATGAGGTTTTTCTCATGAAAAAAAATGAAAATTTGGAATTTTTGAAAAAAGAATTTTTTTTAGTTATTAGTTAAAAGATATCTTTTCTTGATAATATAACAACATAGGAGGTAGATTAAATTTACAAGAAAGAAAAGCCAGAAAAGATCCAGTGGCTCTCAAAATCTAAGCAAATAATCTTTTTTGAAATTTTTAAAGGAAAATAACTCTCGGTTATTTTGGACTGAAAACGGTAAAGAAAAATGTGTTTCTTTTTATCGAGATCTACTCAGCCCTGAAAAGATTTGCACTTATTTAAGACTCACCCTGTAGAATATGCCATCATGGTGTAGGTAATAGGAATTTTATATCAAATCTGCTAAGCAAAGTAGATATACAGCATTCTTTTTAAAAATCTACATCTTTCATGTAAAAATATATTTGAATTATTCTGGTATTTCAACGAAAATATAAAAATGTGCGCTACTTTTTAAATTGCCCGCATATTTTAAAAATCGTATTACATATATCAAATAGGGAGCCTATTTGGCACTTTTATTAGGAATTAATTTAAAAATGTTCTCAAACAATAAAGTTTTGTAAAAACAGAAACTAATTAAATATAGGTATCCTGTTGCACGGAAGTGGCTTTATGAATGACACATGTATCAAAATATGTTTTTGACTATCATGGCGCTTGTAAAATACCCATTTTGAACTTTCAGAGCATTTTTAAATAAAGGTGCTAGATTTCACGATGAAAGAATACATAAATAAATGACAAACTTAAAATAATCAAGTGAACTAACTCCGAGTTTATGCTTCCTGAAATAATCTAATGTAATCAATCGGACTTCGCAGTCGAAGTTTTATTTTTCGGGGTTTCCCGGCAGTCGACGAAAATGAATTTAAAATGAAAACTGTTTAAAACAAAATGGAAATTCAATATTTTAGAATAGAAAAAGGTCGAGTTTGCATATTTCATTAAATAAATTAATAAGACAAGGTAGGTGACAAAATGTAGTTCAATATTTCTGAAATAAAGAAAATGTACCGTTGAAACTAGTTGTTTTATTTTTTATTTTTATACCCTGTTATACGTTTCATATTATCTCATTTTATACATCTATAAATTCTAACTTAAAAATTAATGTCAAATAATATTAAGTATATCACAGTTTCGGCAGAATGGCATCGTTAAATAAAACTGAACATATGGAAATTAATAAATCATTTCAAAAGTCAATAACTCGAAACGGTTGGTTTGAGTTACATTGTGTGTATTTCTAATTTTGCTTAGAATTGAAGGAAGAATTGAAATATGGCAGTAATATACAAGAGGTTCTATTTAAAAAAATGAAACTTTTATTTGCCAATGACTTTATGACCGACCCTGTATACTTAAATTTCTTAAAATCTTTTTTAAAGGCTTAAATCTTTTTCCAAAAAAGACTTAAATCTTTTTCTAACGACTTAAATATATTTAGCCGACCATACCAACAAGTATGGGGTAGGCTATTGGTCGACAAAAAGTTATAATTTCACCTCAAAATGAGTTATTTGGGTAAATGACCTAAATACAAAATATTTTCATGGTGTAGTCTGTCTGTCCGTCTGTAACACGAAAACTCAAAAACCGCTAAACCGGTTTTAACCAAATTTGGCACAAAATACTGTGGCACCTGAGAATCTGGCCATTAGATTTTGGTGGGGGTGTGTGTTGGTAAGGGGGTATGGGAGGGGGTTAAAATTTTAAAAAATCGTAACTCCAAAATTACAGTAGCTGGCGAAACGGTGTTTTCAATTTAAGATTAGGAATAATTATTGCAACAAAATTTGTAATAACATCAAAATTAGTGAAAGTCCAAGCCAGATAAAAAAAATTGGAAAATCTTTACTTTTGAAACTAAAAAGAACTGCCTACCAAATTTTTATTATCATATTTAGTATGGGCGGGCTATATGTGCCTCCCGTCGCCAATTTTTTTTATTTCGGAATAAAGACCTAAGTCACAAGTCATTTTGAAACTGACTTAAACTTTAAGTCTTTAATGATTTAAGTCATTAAAATGATTTTAAGTCAAAAAAAAGACTTGTTTTTTTGTGAGCTTGCAGCTCTGCCTTCTAGCATTTACCACATTTTTGTCTCTTGTAAAAAACGCCACATCGCATACTTTTTTGAAAAAATTTTGGAGAATTTATTTTTTCAAATAAGATCTACAAAATATGAGTTTAAATATTTTTTTTTTTTATGAGTTTTTTTATTGGACATAATTTACTTTTTATATAAAAGTGCTTCGTTTGTCCATCAGAGGGCATCAATCAAAATAAACCCGAACGTTAATTATTTTAAAATTTAATATTTTTTCAAGCTTTTGTGAAGCTTATTGTCAAATATAATTTATGACTTATACTAATATATAAAATCCTTAAGTGATTGACATACTGATTAATCACGATCCTGCTCAAAACCACTCAACGTAAGAAGCTCAATTTTTGGCATACAGGTTGATTCTAGGGTGTAGAGGTCTGGCTAAGAAGGGATTTTCGGAAATTCCAGTTCCAACAGGGCGAAACCACCCTCAAATATTACAATATTTTTATTTAAAAACGGTAAGTTTCCAAAATCTTAAACACGTATATTTTATTTTCTCTTTGTTTTATACAAATTTTGAGATTTTTTAAAATGTATACAGGGTGTTTAGAAAATCGGGTCATTGATTAATCACGATCCTGCTTCTTTAAGTCTTATTTTTGGAAAATTGTCTGATTTGGAAACAGATTAATTTTAGGGTGTAGAGGTTCGATAAGAAGGGATTTTTCGAAACTCGAATTCTATAAAGAAACTATCCTCAAATATCAAAAATACTTTTATTTAAAAACCGGTGAGTTTTTCGAAAACTCTTAAACACGTATATTTTATTTTGTTGTTTTATATATTTTAAGATTTTTTTTAAATTTATACAGGGTATTTCATAAAATATGACCATTGAGTGAATCAATGATTCTGCTTAAATTGCTTGACGTTAAAGCTGATTTTGGTAAACGGATTGACTGTGGGGTGAGGTTCGATAAGGAGGGGCTTTCGAATCTCAAGTTCCAAGAGGGTGAAAACGTCCTCAAATATTACAATATTTCTTATTTAAAACGGTTAGTCTTTTCGGGAAAACGCTTGAACAAGCACTTTATTTGGTTTTTTTACATAATTGAAATTTTAAAAATCATACAGGGTGTTCCAAAAAGTTAGGTAATTTCTTAACCACGATTCTGCTTAAACTGCTTGACGTAAAAAGCTTATTTTTGGCAAACGGATTTTTCGAAAGTCAAATTCCAACGAGATGAAACTACCCCTCTCAACATTACTAAGTTATATAATAATATCGCTATTGTTTTTCTCATGCTGACATAAAATGTGAGAAAATTTTATCCAATTTGTATGTTAATGGAAATTTTGCTTTGCTTTATCATCACCATAGCAAATGATTAATTCGACGCAAACGAAGTCGCTGGTACACGCTGGTACTAACATAAAATTCCATATTTTTCACCAACTAGATTATTAGAAGATATAATAGATTTTATGCTCCTCCATAGCTTGATAAAACAAAATCATTTTTTTCAATATAAAAAAAAAAAAAAATATTTTTTCTTCTCAAAAGCATGCCCCTTCTGGCATTTTTTAAGAGATAATAATGTGTAGATGACATCAAGAAACGTTTTACGGAAAAAAATCAGTCGTTGGTTGTTGAAAAATATACATACTAAATTTATAAAATATGGGGGTAGTTTTCACCCTTCCCGTACTTTTTCTCGATTTTTTGTGAAAGTTAAATGTTAAAGCACTTAGCAGAACATAAAACACCCGAAATCTCATTCAAATTGGAATTATTGTGTGGTGGAATTGCAATATATTGTGTTTATTTTTTAAAGTTTGATACCTCTAACCTCTAACGGATAATGGAGCTCATTTATAGAGGCAAATTAGATTCCAAAAATACGTAGTAGTTCTATATCCATTTGGATACCTTGTATACTTACAACTCTACTGTAAGATTCCGATAATAAACCTGCGATTTTCTTATATCGTACTGGTACAAATTACAACCATACTACTTAGTACTGTTTAGGAAACATCATAGAAAATAATAAAAAAATTGGCGCCGGGAGGCACGTATAACCGCCCATAGTAAAATATGTTAATAAAAAGTTGTTAGGCAGTTCTTTTAGTTTCAAAGTAAAGGAATTTTTCCAATTTTTTTTATCTCAAAAACTGCGACTTTGACTGATTTTGATGTTAGTACAAATTTTGTTGCAAATATGATTCCTAATCTTACATTGAAAACCGCGTTTCGCTAGCTACTGTAATTTTGGAGTTACGATTTTTAAAAATTTTACCTCCCCATACCCCCTACCAACCCCCACCCCCACCAAAACTAAAACCAGGATTCTCGGGTGCTACAGTATTTTGTGCCAAATTTGGTTAAAATCGGTTAAGCGGTTTTTGAATTATTGTGTTGCAGACAGACGGACAAACAGACACTATGAAAATATTTTGTATTTAGGTCATTTATGACCCAAATAACTCATTTTGAGCGAAATAAAAAAACTTTTTTTTTTATTTTAATAGTCTACCAAACCTGTTGGTATGGTCGGCTAATAAGGTAATGTTTAATCATGTGGAATGTAAGAAAATATTTTCTAGTTTGAGAAAAAATACCTTCATATAAATCAATTACCTTCCCTCAAGCCATACAAAATCACTTACCATAAGTCATTGAAATAGAGTGGATTATATGTATTATTTCTTCATGCACTTGTGGTATTTTAGGCTGACAAAAATATACCGTATGATCGAAAAAAAACGGCGTCCAGTTGGCTGGAAAATGACGATCGATGACATTTCCCATATTTACATATCAAATGACAGCAAACTTCATTTCATAGCCATAGCTGACTCCATTTTTTTTCATACGGTAACATAAGGTCTTTGCAATTATAGACCAGATTTTGAAGAGGTACGATTTAGAATCTGCTACAGTTTAGGCAACTTTCCCCTCTAGTGTAGTTAAAAAAATCTTAGTGATATATAATGTCATTCACTAAATATTCACGATTGCAGTTCTCCAAACTGTAGTCCTGTATAATGTTGATTATTTAGTAATAAATAGAAAAAATAGAGAGAAATGTCACAGTACGACCTATGGCTACAACAATACGATATTTCGCTCAAACTTTACATCGATCTTACTCAACCCCCCCGACTGACTTTTTCTGACAGAAGATCAAGCAGATCAAACCTTTACAGACGACTGAACGAGAAAATCTACAATTAACTCCGCAGAAAAATCGAATCCTAGTCTGTTCGACATGGCCTTTTACCTTTACCACTTCACCTCCTCGACGGCTTTTTCTTCTTCTGCACGATTTTGTGAAAGGTCGTACGAGTACCGTAGTACCACACCATCTCTTTTTCTATGGGATAACATCTTCGCGATCTTTTATCGTACCAAACAAGAAGGGGGAAGAGCTGATGCTAGTGGTACTGCTGGTACTGGTAATAGTTTATCGTCTGCCGCATCTTCGCAAGATAGATTTCCCTCCAGTTTCTGCTTTTTTCTTCTTCTGCCACCAAAAAGTACCTTCCAGCGGGCTGCGTGTGTTATGATGTGGTGCTGGTAGTACGGATGATTTAGTCGTCGTTACGGTCTATTGGTGATCGATCGGTGTTCGATTTTTTGGAAGAACAGCAGGCCGTGTATTTTAAATTTTAACGAACGTTTAACGTGTGACTGTGGAAGACTTATTTTTGAAATTAACAGACTTTTTTGTTTTCTTGTTGGTTAAATTAGTCAAGTAAGTTATATTTTTATATATTTATTTAGTATTGTTGTTTATAAAATTTATTATGTAAATTTTATATTATAATAACATACATCTGTATAGGGTTTACTGTTTCTCTAAATATACCTGTTCGTATAAAATAAGTCGGGTCTATAGAAAGAAAGAAGATTGAATTTTAGACGATAATAAATAAACGTAATTAAATATGTTTAATTACAATTTTCAGTTTAACCCAAAGCAACACCGGCTTTTAATATTTAAATGACACACTGCATATCTTCTAAGATATTAAAAAGAGTAAAATTTCAAATGTGGCATTCATTTGAAATTAAATTCAGACCCCTTAGAAAATTGGAACTTAGAAAATCATTTTTGGTGCATTACTTAAGGGGTAAATTCGAACTTCTGTCAAAAGAAAAAAATATTAAAAATGTCTAAATGTGCATATCAGGAAAATGGTTCATAAAGCAATTCTACAGATGATTGATTATGGAGATAACATCCATAACAGTTACCTATTACTTATTACCATAACGGAATAATATTTTGAAATAGTAGGGAGAAATAAACATCTAAGTAATTGTTTAACTCTATACAGAGTGAGTTTCCTACGATATTCTCTATGGGTATCAGGTATTATGAACAAAAAATCACTGTTTCTTTAAACTTGGTATTATCCTCAAACCAATATTACTTTAAAAAACAAACCAATATTACCTACGTCTCAGGGCTTGAGCCCTCCCAAAAGTTGGTGTCTAGTTGCGCCCCTGGGGTATCTAAGAAACTACTGGAGATAGAGAGTCGGTTAAATGGAGAAAGAATTGCAGTTTTATGAGGTCATAAATATGCGCCTTTCAGATTTTTGAAAAAGTTCATGGCTTACTATATATTTCGAAAAAAACATATTTTGGCTATTTTAAAAATTGTCCCTAATTCCATTATAATCTACACACACCGGAAGAGTCTAGGGATATTACAATTTTATCCAGCCATCGTCAGTAATTTTATTATTTGCATTTCTGATATAATAAAATTAAAATAAACAAATAGTTTACAGGACGTATTGGAAATAAAAATGCGAAATTTACCGAATTTTTCAAATTTACCTTGATTTTTATTGAACTCAAAAAATACACACTTTTTTTTTATTCTAAACTGTGAATTAAAAAAAAAGATAAAACCATTTTTACTTAATAAAGGGTATGACCTCCTCTACTGGTCATTACAGCCCTACATCGTCTCTCCATGCTCCTGATCAGCTTGTCAATCTCTTCTTGAGGTACAGCCTGTCACGCTGCATTCACGGCCCGAACCAGATCCCTACGAGTTTCACGAGGCATACCCATTCTCAAAACTCTTCTTTGGACCGCGTCCCAAACGTGCTCGATGGGGTTGAGGTCAGGAGATTGTGCCGGCCAGGGCAAGATGTTTAATTGATGAGCATTGATAAACTCACTTACCACTCTGGCTGTATGAGGCCGTGCATTGTCATGCATGAGAATGAAGTTTCTCCCAAAATCATTGGCATATGGTAACACGACAGACTCAAGAATTAAATCACAATATGTGATTCCTGTTAGAAACCTTTCAAGAAAGACGAGATCGGTTTTTCGGCCTAACTGGACTCCTCCCCAGACCATAACTGTTCCACCTTGATAAGGGTGCACTTCCTGAATATGATCCAATCGAATAAGATTTCCCAGTTCTCTCCATACCCTAAGCCTTCTCGAATCCGGATGAATTCCAAAGCGTGACTCATCCGTGAAGAGAACATTGGCCCATTGTTCATTCGACCACTGAACATGATCTTGAGCCCACAAATATCGTACCTCTCGTTTTCCTCTCGTTAAGGGTTGAGCTCTCCAGGGGCGTCTGCTTCTCAAGTTGCCCTCGCTAAATCTATTGCGAACAGTGTCAGGACTAACGGTTACATTATGTGTTTCCTGGAGAATTAAACTAAGCTCTGGTGCTGTAAGAGTCGGTCGGCGTCGAGCATTTAGGGGTAGTAATGTGATGTCGCCCTGTGTGCCTTTCAGCAACATCACCACTTTCACGGTAGCGTGCACTTAATATGTGGTTGTTTATTCAAAACATTTATTTTTAACTTTATTAAAAATGATATCCCTAGATTTTTTCCGGTGTGTGTATTTTAGACAAAAAGTTTTCAGATAAAAGTTGTAGATAATCACCGCATAAAAAATTGATAGGTCAGGTGATCGAGGAGGCCCATGCGATTTGTCCACCTCTTCCTATCCCCGAGTTTGCCTTAAATATGATATAAATAATTTTCAACATTTTTTTCATTACGGGGAGGTCCACGAGTTAAAATCTCTAAATTTAACTTTTCTAACATGTCTTGAAAACCGTTCTCTAAAAAACGTAAGTAACGTTCACCGGTCAATGTATCCTCGAAAATGTACCACCAAAAAAAGTTGAACCAATAATCCTACACGCTTTTCTTCATTTGAAAAGTTCATATTTTTACATTTTTGTTTATTTTAATTTACAAAGTTTGATGTGACAGTTTCATTTCTGAGAACAATGACGCTTGACCTTGTTTCCATGACTAACTAAGTGAAATTGTTTAAAATGATAAGAATTGGCTATAACTCAGTAATTTTTCGAAAAAAAAACATATTATAGCTTATATCGCTGAAAAGCTTTAAAAATTACGCTTTTTATAAAGCCATGGCCAACTATGGTTTCCATTTAAAAAAAAAAACATGTTTGTGGCATATGTCAAAAATTACAGGCTTTAGAAAAAAAAAACGTAGGACAAAATCTCATTAAGGATGTGATTATCTACAACTTTTATCTGAAAACTTTTTGTCTAAAATAGATTATAATGGAATTAAGGACAATGATTTTTAAAATAGCCGAAATTTGTTTTTTTCGAAATATCTAGTAAGCCATGAACTTTTTCAAAAATCTGAAAGGCGCATATTTATGACCCCACAAAACTGCAATTCTTTCCCCATTTAACCGACTCTCTATCTCCAGTAGTTTCTGAGATACCCACAGAAAACTCACCCTGTATATAAGGTATTTAAGACTAATGCAAACATCTCATCAAGTGCAAATATTTTCAGGGCTGGTAGATCTGGATAAAAGAATCATATTATTTTGTCCTTACCGTTTTTCATATACTAAGTCAAAAATAACTGAAATATTTCAGTTTGAAAATTTTAAAATTCTGGTAAATTTAATCTACTACCTTTTGTTACCATATTTTGAAGATATTATGTTTTTTAACTAAAAATTAAAAAAAATTGCAACATTTTCTTTAAATAATTCCAAATTTTCAATTTTTTTTTCGCGAATAAAACTTCATAGACGTGTTTCTAGGGTCGAAATATACTACCCCTAAAATATTTGAACTTATTTAAGACTCACACTGTATAAACGTTGGACCAAAGTTAAAAAGTTAAGTTTCTAAGTAAATTAGCCTTTAAAAAAATTATTTTTTTCCAAATAGATGTGTAAGTATTTCTTCAAATTTTAATATGGGTAGTATATTTCTACCCCCCCTTCACTCATTTTAATAAAAAAAATATCTAGATAGTGTATTTTTATAGAAATATTACTTAAAAAATGTTCCTTTAATATCCATAAAATGTCATTATTTTCTTTTTAAAATAAAAATTAAAAATATTATTTTGTCGCCATCTTTGTACAACTGTCACACACAGCTGTTGACTCTTGCTCCAAGTTTTATGTAACAAAGTACTCTTTATTTTTAACAACAAATATCCTCTTAAAATTTTTCGTATTTGTTTTGAAACACTCTGTATAACATGCAATAATGGTAATCCAGTGGTTACCTATATGATATTATTGCATGGTTTCTTACAACTATCCCAACTAGAGATAGTCTTCCAAGTCAAATATATTTTATTATGCGCTTTGTCTTTTGAACTTTTATTATTTTTATCTGTAATTAAAAGTAAATAATTTATATATTTGTTATTTAAAATTACAAAAGATTATAATTAACACCAGGAACTCATCTCGCACATTAATAATAATAAGCAAACAAATATACACAAACCTCCTTTCATATTCTTTTTTATTCATTTCTTTAATTGTTTGTAAAACAACTTTCGTTCTAAAATTACCCATCTTCTTCATATCTCATCTTCTGTCCTTTTCTTCATATTTTAGCACCTCATTTCTATCTTTGTCTTCGATAATTTACTACATGTACCTTACTTAATTATAATGACTGACGCATGAATGAAAACTTTTGAAGGTGATTAGCATTTTGAAGAGGGCACTAAAACATCTTAAGTGCATTGTTATTTATGCGACTTTGAGTTAAAATAATAATTAAACATAAAATGTTGACAGTTGATATTACATTAGAAAGAAGCAAAAAGTGTTTTGAATGAAAGTTGTTTGAAGTAAAGTAATACGTATGTAGGTTGAGTTGATATGCAATATCGTGGACTGTCTCTGGTCTGTATATATTTTGGAGGTAAATAACCCATTAATATACAGAGTGTCCTGGTAAAAACCCCGTGACAGTGCGAAAATTGCTCTTACTTAAATCTAGAAAAATCTTCGATTTTTGTCGGTCGTAAGTTCTGAGGAACTGTTTCGAGTGTCTTAAACCGGTTGGAGGAGACCCATTCCAGGTTGCGGATGGAGTCTTCCAAGTTCTTCAGTTCTGCTATAAGTTGGTTTCCACTTGGGAAGCAGAACGGTTCTGGTCCAGCTACTGGAGTGCTTGCTCCTTTTCTAGCTAGATAATTTGCTTTTTCGTTGCCTTCTATCAGCAGAGATTATATTTTCGGAGATTGTTGCTTCAATTGAAGAAGGTAGAGATCAACCTCTGGATTTAAAACGATCTCTACTAGAGTAACTGCCAACAAAAATTAATAATTAATGCCCACTGGTTTGGAATATTTAGTTTTTGGCCCAAATAATCCTATCCCTGTCCCTTCTTTGGTTTTAGAAGCATCAGTATACCTACCACGTTATGGTATGGTCTTTTACCTGCTGAGCAGACTTTTCTCTCTTCCAATCCTTTTTACTGCTCAATACTACAGTGAGGTATTTCTCAAAATTGTACATTATTGGTATATCCATCTACTGGGATTTGAAGGAAATGGAATTTTCCTTTTGAGAGTGTTTAAAGCTTCTGAGCTGCCAATTCTATCAGTACTGTTTCCGTCAATGACCATTCTAATCATTGTCACATTGGCATATCTACCGATGGCAATATGCAGTGGTATTAGGTCTAGAATGACCTCATTGCTGCTGTTAGGCATGTTCTCCTGTGATGCAGGATGCAGATGCATGCCAGTCCCTGCATTTTGAACAGGATTTGCCTTGCTGTACGTTGCTCTAGTTTTGTGTACCAAACAACTGTTCCATAAGTATGGGTCTTTACTATCATGGTATACATTCAGCAGTAGCGTGTCGTGGATAAAAGGGCGGAGGGGGCGAAGACCTTAAGGGGCGCAATAATCAATAAAGGGTCAAATAAATTACAAACTTTTTTTTAAATAAGACTACATGAAAACTTTTATTTTTTTTATAAATTTGTTTATTAAAAAAGTTAGTATACAAAACAGTTATTTCAAAGATGAAAGCGTCTTCTTTTAACCGATTTAAAAGAATCAATTATTTCGTCTATATTTAGATCCTGGGTTGTGTCTGCTTCAATACTGAGAAATGATAAATAATTGGTTCTATCTTGTGTGCTGGTGCACCTCTGGTAATTATTAATTCTTCCTAATCTACTGAAAGATCGTTCTGCACCAGCACTGTTGGTGGATATAGTGTAAAAAATCCTAAGTAATGCACATAAAGATGGATATGAAGACTCTAGGTCATTTCGTCAGGTGCAAGTTTGTTATCATCAGCATTAATTTCTTCTAATAAACTGCACAAAAAGGTTTATATTCCTCAACTAAAGAAGGTTTAACATCCGCTTGGTACAATATCTGTATATCCATAAAACATTTTAAATTGTCATCATTGACGTCCATATCCAATAAACAATTAAATTTTTGGCATATTAAGGAAGTCTTCAAACCGATTCTCTAAAGTACCAGTTAAAATGTCTAAAGTACCATAAAACACTGATATCTTGAAATTATCTTTAGATGTAGGTAATCATTCTGGATTTCATCATGAATTTTTTTGATTCTTCTTTGTCTTTTTGTGGAAAATAATGTTGACGTATTGCATTTATTTGCCAAAATAGTAGCCTTTTTTTTAATTTTCAAAATATTTTTCACTTCTTAATGATTTGAGATGTTTAGTTACCGCAGTAATCATATGAGCAGCTGTACATAAGTTGATTTTAACCTTTTGCAAGTGATTGGAAAATATATTAATTTTATTCAGAACTTCATTATAATCGATTATATTTCGGTCGGTGATTCCCCGAATTTATTTCCATCGCGACTGCTTTCGTCTTCCTCTTTGGCGGCGCTACGTTATGTCTAGCCATTGTATTTTTATTTATAGACAATGGTCTAGTGGTAGCGTAGTTTCAAACCCATATAAAAACTTTCGTACGTATATGCCTACTTCATTAGAGATTTAAATTATTATATATAAGTAAACATTAAAAAACAAAAATAAAATGTGAGAAATATATACGTTATTTTTTATCTTGAAGAGTTAAGGGCACGGTAGGGCACCGTTTGTTTTTGCGTTAAATTTAGTTTTTCTATTTTATTCTAAAGGGCGCCAGAGGCCCTAAGCGCATAGGGGCGGCGGGGGCGTTCGCCCCCCCTGGCTCCCTATACGACACGCCACTGACATTCAGCTCAAAATGTCAAAATGTTATTTCCCGCCAGTCTTCTGCATATCATGAGAGCCCTTGTGGCTTTGCTGATAGAAATATATATTTCTAATTATAATAGTTTTGGCAATTATTTAATAACAGCGATGCCAGATACGCCACTGTCACACTTAAGTCTGATTGACATATTCTTACTATTTTTGACTAGTGCCAAATAAATAAAAAAAACAATATTACAGTTGGGGGTTGGAACCTTTGGTTAGGTTAAATCATTTCAGCAGGTGATTAAACACTTTTTTAATAAGGAAAAAGAAATAGAAAACTTTTTTAATCATCTGCTGATGATGCTAGCATGGTTAGCGAAACGCGCGTCCAGTGTAAAAGTAAAAGTGTTTTGGTGTATTGTGGTGATTTATTGTTTTATTTTGTAAAAAAATCAAGTTCAGAAAAGACCAACAAATCCCCAAAATTTCACATCAAATTCAACTGAAACATCAAACAAAACTGTGAATAAAATAATAATGGCATCATAATATCAATTACGCCTCTAATGCATGAATGACTATACAGGGTGGTCCGAACTGTATTCCGGTAACTTCGGCAGCATATTCTGCAGATAAAAATAAGTAAAAAAGTTCGTATAAATGTATGTCCTCAAATGCTTAGCTTAGTTTTATTTTTATTTCGATTTTTTCCAAATAATTTTTGAAGTCACATCAACATTTGGATGAAAATTAGTGTCTGTGATTTTTTTTGACATGAGAAGTTTGATTTTGATGTAAATATGACTCCTATTTGTAGGGGGCACCACCTACATGTGTTTTAACTGTTTTGAAGGTAATAACTTTTCGTCTGTACCTGTATAAAATAAGTGAGTGAAAAAAATATACATTTTCGTGATTGTTACGCAAAAAATTTAACACAAAAAATGTGTTATGGTAAAAATTGCTACGAACAATCGTTTTCAAGATATTTAGAATTCAATACATGTCATTATTGACAAAAAATAAACATGTTGAGTAGATAGTTATTTAACTGAAATTATCAATTTGGGAACTTTTTATTTTTTTAATTTAATCATAATTTTTTCTTCGAAAAAATGGTGAATGATAAAACAGTTTCAAAAATATTTGAAATTTATGATTTCAGTCTAATAACTATTTAGTCAACATGTTTAATTTATGTCAATGATTACGGGTATGGATAATTTCCGTTCCAAATATGTCGGGAACCGTTACTCGTAGCGATTACTACCAAGAAACCTTTTTTACGTAAAAAACATCGGAAGAACGAAAAGTTATTACTCTTCAAACCAGTTAAAAACTATGTAGGTGGCGCCCTCTACAAGTAGGAGTCATATTGACATCAAAATCCAATTTTTCATGTCAAAAAACACCCAGACACCAATTGTCATCCAAATATTGACGTTACTTCAGAAATTATTTGGAAAAAATCGAAATAAAAATGAAACTTCTACACCCTGTATCTCCGAAACTAAGCATTTTCGGACATACATTTATACGAACTTTTTTACTTATTTTTATCTACAGAATACGCTGCCGACGTTTTCGGAATACACTGTATAAATAATATTATAGTCGGTTCAACCAGTCAGGGAATATTTCTACAGACGACATCCTCAAAATGACAGAAAATACAATTTATCTGTGAACTAAAATGACAAACAATAACTGTCACTGTCATGGATCTTGGACAGGCTGTAGAGTGTAGAGTCTTTTTTTAGTCTTTTTATACAAAGGTCCAGATTATGTCTACGTAATAAAAATTTGCAAAACGTGTGTGTGTATGATCATTTTGAGTATCAAAAAAAAAATGATAATACAGTATATAAAAAATGTTAATTAAAACAGTATGACGTTAAAAAACATTTAAATACCAAAAAGAAATTGTAACAGATACAATTCAGGACAAGAACGTAATAATGGTGCATACCTACTACAGTAAAACAAGTTATTGCCAAAACTAGTATAATTTTTATTGCATTATGTCTTAACGTTATACTAATGATGAATGTTGCGAAAAACCGTGCAATGTTTGAAGACCTGCACTATTTAATTATTTTCAGAATGTACTTATCACACCTTTTGCATCATTGTTAATAGCAAAGCATTAGATTATTATTGTTAACGAATGCATAAAGGTTATTTTTATTATTATCAATAACTAAGAAAAAATAATAATTAAAAAATAAACTATTAGTTTTTTTAATTTATTTTTAGTACACCATCAATGACCATCACTTTTATTGACAGAATTATGAAATATTTATGATTTTTGTTGATTTAGTTGATTTAGATCAATTATAATATTATTAGAAAATAATGACTTTAACGAAGAAGGTTTTTAATACGGAAAAAGTTTGTTAAATTTTCGAGACTGCAGATGTACGATGCATTCAAATGGAGGAAGTACCTGATAGAAATAAATGGCCATTCAAAATAAAATAAGTAAATACCAATCACTTCTTTATTACCAAAATAAATTAGATGAGAAGAAAGTAAAACCATCTGGCGGGATAGGGATGTGCAATATTTTTCATATCTGTCGATACATTTTATCGATCCAGATCTATCGATTAAAAATGTATTGGTCCATCCAGCAAAATATCCATTAAATAAAAATTTATAACAGTATTTCAGAATACGTATTATTTACAGTTCATACATAGACAATTAAATTTTGCATATGATTCACGTAAAATATACAGGGTGTTCCATTTAAATTAAACAAGTTATTGCCGTTTAAAGCTTGTAATTATTTAATATACATTTTTGGACACTCTGTATAAGGTAGTAAGATTTTTATTATTGCAACACAATATCTGATCAATAAATAATATTCAGTAGATATTTAGTATTAAAAACTTTGATACCCTTGGAGAAATGAAGCCTTAAAATTTTTACTGCAATTTCAAAAAATTGAAAATATTTCAAAAACGGTAAGGTTTAAGTGTGATAAACCCTAATCAAATTTACTTTAATCGTAGAATCCAAAAATTGAATAATATACAGGGTGTTCCATTAAAAAAAACTATAATATTTTTTACTTATTTGGGACACTCTGTATCTTGTAAAAATATTTTTTAAATTGTAGCTCTATTTGTCCTTCAACGAACACAAAACTTACAACTTGTAAAAATCTAATCGTTTAGCTACAATACTCCGTGTCGTATGTGGTGAACAACAACGTATATCCAGAAACTATGGTTACGCTCGTTGAATTTGACACTAATATACATATTTTCGTACTTTTGTGTAGGCGTAAAAGTGCTTTACTTTTATGCCTAAGTGTTAAAATTACTTTTTGATGTTGTCAATCACGTCGCAAAAATAATACTTTTCTGACGTTTGAAAAAAAACATAATTATCGACATTTATAAAATCGTTCAAAATCGAATCATCCCTAGTTAAAGATAGCTTTGGACAAAATTCGAAGCTATTATATCCAATTTGTGTTGCGGCATCTTCTTTTTCTATCATCTCTTTCTTATTTCGTGCTCTTTGCTCGGATCTCACGCGAACACCATTACAAAGAAATTTATGTAATCTAATAAGAGATGTCGATGGCGCATAGACAATGCTGTGTTTTAGTTTGTGGTAGTTATGAAATGCTGTGGCTGATAATTTATTGTTCTTCTTGTATTGACGTATATTTAAACGATTTTTATTTAATTCGATTTCGAATGAGTTCGTGTATCATTAATTTTCTTTCGTTAAACTTATATTAATAATAATAATAATACCCCCTAACAACTTTAAAGAGGGTTATTAATAATAATAATAATACCCCCTAACAACTTTAAAGAGGGTTTTACAACTAAATAAAATCTAATAATACCCAGTCCAGAAGTGGAACTACATTTACAAAACATTATAATCGTCAGTCCAGTAGGAGATTATCTTTACCAATAGAAGTCAAGAAGCTCAGAAAAGTATAGTTAGAGAACCACCCTGATCAGAGTTTAAAACGTATACATCAAAATTGAAAAAATCTAGTTTAAGAAGATTATTTTTTATTTTAATTTCATCAATAATATAAATGTTGAAAAATTAGACTAATATAAGGCATTTATTATAAGGGTTAAATATGTTCAAAAGGTTTTTGAGATATTTAAAGATATATTTAAATATGCATGCCATAATAAAAAAGATTGTCTACACCCTGTACATTACTTTTCAGAATTAATTCTTGTGCTGATTTTTAAGCTAGAGAAATAAACTTTACTAAAAAATTTGATTGCTTCCTTAAGTGTATACAGGGGTATCAAAAATTTCTGGTCTATTTTAAATATTTATTTAACATAAAAACATTGTTATTTCAAATGCAACATTCTGTATTTTTTAAATTAAATCGGAACAGATTTAAATGTATTTAAATGCTCTTTCAAACTATATTAGGGTTTCATATATCTATCTGGCTCAAATTTTGAATAAAAATCGAATTTTTAATAAAATGGAAATCAGGATAGCACTAATTAGTAGTGGGAACTATCGAATGAATACTATCGAAACATTCGATAGTTGCAATTCATTCGAATAATTCGATAGCTAGTATAAAAACGTTCGTTGAAAACTATTCGAATAAAAATTATCCAATAGATGCGTCATCTGCCTTGAAATATTGTATTCTGGTAATTCGGCAGCAAAAACCATTCATTTATAAAATTCATTCATTTATGAAATTCATCTATTCGTCAGGATCGATTAAAATAAAATATTAACTGGATTTTAGTTGTCGCCCGGCGACGTAGGTTTCTTTCCGAGAAACCCGACAGCGGTCGGTGGCAATGCTAGAAAGAAGTCGGCATCTTTGATTTTTTGCGGAGTCATATAAAGATAAGGAGAAGTGTCTAGTTCTAGCAGTCAACTATTAAGCTTGACCAATCAGGTTGGTTAGCGTGATTATTTGGAGTGTGTTAATTCATTCGTGTTTGTCAAAAACTCTAAAGGTGCGTATTCATTATCCGAACGAACGAACGAATGAAAGTGCGGTATATTTAGACGGGGACCGAACGCATGCGGCCGTTCGTTCGTTCGTTCGCTCGACCATCCGTTTCGAGTCGGTACATCAAAGGCGTTCGCCAACAAATGCCTCCGGTCTTCTCGTGCGGTTCTATCGTACGGTCCAGTCCATACCACTAGCGAACATTCGTTCGTTCGTTCGTGCGGATAATGAATACGCACCTTAACGTGATTGGTCGGGCTTAACAGTTGCCTGCTAGGGCTAGACACAAGTAGATAAGGACACATTATTTTTTTATTGAGGTGCTAGTATTTACACAGAAAATACATTATGCAGGGCGCTGTTGCCATATATTGGTATTAGTTGATATTAGCAAAGAATATTATTGTTTGGCTTTAGTTAGTTAGGGATAGTATGTCTATATATTTTGCATTTTTTTTTATTAATATTCTGTTGTTAGGTTAGGTTAGATAATAAAATATTTTGGATGTAGGAAAATGATTTTTAATGTTTTTAAACAAAGACTGGTTTAATAAAAATAATAATAACAGTAATAATTTGTTATACCTATTAACAACAGAATTTAAAATAATTTAATATAAACATTTTTTTTACGTAGTAGCAAAATATAAACAACAAATTAGATGTCAAAATTATTTATATTAGATCCTATTTAAAAATAATATAGTCTTTAAATTTGTTGGCATCGTTGGTTTATTAAATAATAATAATTACAGAACTAATTTGTTATATTAACAACAAACTTTAAAATCATGAAATATAAACATTTATTAATTTTCTAAGCATGCAGTGTAATGGAAGGAAAATATAAATGAAAAATTAGAAATCAAAATGATTTATGTTAGGTACTTTATATTATTATTTAAAAATAATATTTACTTTTACTGGCATTTACTTTAAAAAATAAATGAAATATTTCTTCGCAAAAAACTACATGTAAGAGAATTAGCATAAACAAAATACAAACATCGTTTTTTTTTAAATTGGCACGGGTAAAACTTCAAGTTCATCTCATCTCTCTTAAAAATTGCTACTTCTCAAAATTTCCCATTAAAAAATAGATCATATATACCATATAAAATAAAATAATTGAAAGATCGGGCTACGGAAAATCACACAAATTTTCGGAAAAATTTTGACCACTTCGCACACAATCGTCAATTAAAAAGAAACTACTATTTTAGTATTTTAAATATTTTAATAAACGCAAAAATAGCACAGTATTTATAAGGTGAAGTTATAAAAATTTGGAAGAACTAATAATGCACTGACACACACACAAAAATCAAACGAATACTAAATTTCATTTATCAAAAGCATTCGATAGTCGTGGCTCAACGATAACCATTTAGTCGCACGGCGAGGTTGTCACATATGCTTTAGTATACAAATGAATGAATTATTTTATTCGAATAAAACCATTCATTCATTCAGAACCATTCGATAGTCTAATTCATTCGATAGTTCCCATCGCTAGCACTAATAGCAGTGACGGCTGGTAGCTATTTTCAAACTCGAACTTAGTTTATGGACTTTATTTAAATTTAGAGCAGTTCACTTTTATTTATCTACAATAGTTTAATAAATAAGTATTTATTATTTTATGAGGTAAAAGAAAGAATTAGTTCTTAGATTTATTTTACTATGACTTATAGTATGGCGAATTAATTTTCTTCACTCCCAAAGGTTTCTGCCTAATAGGTTATCCATAAACCACACAATCAGCTCTGTCAAATCAAGTAGTTTTTCAAAGGAATATACTTATTAGTAAGATTCCTATTTTGAAATCTTTGAGAATAAATCCTTCAGGCCAACAAGCATTTTTTCTCACAAAATAAAATCACTAGTAACATATCCATTCCTTCCGCCAGCAGATACTGTTTCATTCTTCTTGATAAAATAATAAATACTTATTAAACTATTGTAGGTAAATTAAATAAAAATAAACTGTTATAAATTTAAATTAAGTCCATAAACTAATATCGATTTTGAAAATTTAGCTACTAACTGCCACTATAAAATTACAATGGCGACACCAGCCATCTTGATTGCCATTTTATTGAAAATTCAATTTTTGTTCAAAATCTGAGCCAGATAGGTATAGGGTATATAGTTTAAAGGAGCATTTAAATCTGCCTCTATTTATTTAAAAAATAGAGGGTGTTGTATTTCAAAATAACATAACATAATAAAGTTTTATATAATGTAAATATTTAAATTGGATCAACAATTTTTGGTACCCCTGTACACATTTAAGGAAGCAATCAAACTTTTCAGTAAAGTTTATTTCCCTACATTTAAACTCCGTACAAGAATTAATTTTGAAAAGTAATGTACAGGGTGTTGATGATTTTTTTCTATTATAGCGTGCATTTTTAAATATTTTTAAAAACTAAAATTTTTAAACAAATTTAACCCTTATAATAAATGCCTTTTTTAGGTCGTAAGAATGCAAAAATGATAAAATACCGGGTATTCCATAAGAAAAGAAGTGTACTAAACCAAAATTTTTAAACATATTTAAACCTTATAATAAATGCCTTTTTGGGCCCACAAATTCAAAAATGAAATAAAATACCGAGTGTTCCATAAGAAAAAATATAACTTTGGTATGGATCTTAGTTTTGAAACACCCTGTATATTTCAAAATAATTTTAAATTGTGCACATTGCCTCCCCACATATACCCATAAAATATTTTGTTTCTACGTTTTTCCGTTTTTGTATAAAAAAAAACAAACCGAGGCGAATTAGGTGCGCTACCCTGTACATAGAGCCAAATATCATATAATTTTATATTAAACCTAGCAACGTACCTGGGCACATCCGGCTGGAAATCTGAAGAAACTAAGACTACAATTATTGTTCGAATTGTTTCTGCATTTACTACCAACACAGCACTTTAAAAGTCTTCTTCTTTGCATTATAAGAAGTATAAACTACTGTAATAATAGTTTATATTAACTTTATTAGGTAGACAAAACATTAACAAAATAAAAGTACGTTTATAACGAAATATTATATCGACTATATTTGCCAAAAACTAGAATAAGAATAATAAACAACGCTCTCAATACAGTCTTGTCCCTACGCCGACTGATCACAACAAGTTATGTCATCCAACAAAAACCATTCCCTGATAAACAAATACTATCTTCTTTTTCATACGCATAGCCGTACTCATTTTCAGGGAGATGCAAGGAAATATTCATTACAGAAGCCCCAACGAAAAGAACACACACTATATAATTTTAATACTAATGAACACGGTACACAATTCACACACAGTTCCAATTTCAAATCACGAACTAATATGAAAAACTGTACCTGCATTTATTTTTGGTAAACTCTGTTATATAATACATATTTATTTATTGTTTTTAACTACTAACAGCGGTACATAATACAAAACAAATAATGTATATAATAATATATACTTTAATTTTTGAGTATAAAGCAAAATATTTTTTAGCCGACCATACCAACAGGTATGGTAGGCTATTAAGATCGGCAAAAAAAAAAATTTTGTCAATTTCACTCAAAATGAGTTATTTGGGTCATAAATGACTTAAATGACCTAAATACAAAATATTTTCATGGTGTCTGTCTGTCCGTCTGTCCGTCTGTCTGTAAGACGATAACTCAAAAACCACTAAACCGATTTTAACCAAATTTGGCACAAAAATACTGTGGTACCCGAGAATCTGGCCATTAGTTTTTGGTGGGGGTGGGGGAGTTGGTAAGGGGGTATTGGAGGGTGTTAACATTTTAAAAAATCGTAACAAATTTTACAGTAGCTAGCAAAACAGGGTTTTTCAATTTAAGATTAGGAATAATATTTGCAACAAATTTGCTTAATAACATCAAATCAAAGTCGCAGTTTTGAGATAAAAAAATTGGAAAAATTCCTTTGCCCAGAGCTAAAGAATGCTACACAACTTTTTATTAACATATTTTAGTATGGGCGGCTGCTGGGGTGGCCATCGAAAACGTTCCGCAAAAGCATAACGGCATTATCTCAGAGAGATTTACGAAATTTAGTAAAATTTGCAAGTCTGCGAAGTACTCTTCGCGAAGTAACAGTTAAATGGAATACTGTAACTGGTTTCAATATATCAAGAGAATGTTGCCGAAAATATATCCGTAAATGCGGTCTGGGGTTTTACAAGGTAAACTTTTATTTTGTGTGGATAATCAATTACCTGAAGAATTATTGATACAAATTCTTATTTAGGCCAAAGAAAAACCGCTGCTGACAGAAATTTAAATAAAAATCGCTACAATTGGGCAAAATCTAAATTATCGTAGGCACAAAATGATTGGAATAAGGTCATATTTAGCGATGAGTCTAAATTGATGTTTGCGTTGGAGATCATCGAAAACGAATAATACGAAATAAAGCAAAGCCTTTCATAAGATTGCTTAAAGAGGGTTGTTAAATTTTCTAAGGGGATTATGGTTTGGGGTTGCATGTCGGCAAAGAGGTTTAGGGCAAATTAAATTTTTATTTAGAAAATTAAAAAAAACATGAAAGATATAGTTGAATTTTTCAAATCCTAAATATTAAAAAGCGTTTTCTATGGTAATATAATTTCGATTTCATTTCTTTGATAGATCATTATAATTAATTTTTTATTAACGTCATATTTTTTGATGTTTATTAAAGTATCACATTTTGAACTATTATCACCATTTCAGTAGCATTGAACTAAAATTTAAATTGCTATCTTTTTAATTGAAAACGTAAAAAGTTGGGGAAACTGTTCAGAGTGTCATTTTTCTATCAAATAATGTAAAAAATACCAATAGTATACCATGTAAAATTAAAGTTTTAGTGATTTCCAGTGAAACAGGGGAAGCAGAATGGAAACTAATAAAATAAAATCAATCAATCCCTCCCATTTTATGTCCATATACCAACATACGAAGTCTCGTTTTTTATCTATGAAAAGTCTCTAGGGTTGAGCCACTTTTGAAATACACCCGGTAGATTATCGTTTAAAGAGCTGGTCCAAACTTTTAACTCTTCAACATGTTTGAATGACCCTGATCATGTTACGCTAAAAAGTAAACATGTAAAATGGTTCAATTTTAATATTTATTTGCCAAAGTAAAACAAAAAACGTGCAATTAAAAAAACGCCTTTTATCCTTTAGAATCTACTTATCCCACAAAATTATATCGATAGCTTCGCAATCGATTTAACTTTAAAGCGGATCTTTTATCCCTCCGTCTCGTCTCCTCTCCGAGACCTCCTCGATACTTCATAAATATGATGGGGTGCATTCGAGCAGATCAAAACGGAATTGCACTTAAACGATTTATAGTTTGCTATATATCGCGGCCAGTTAATTTCCTTACGTTCCTGCAGGTGATTTAAGTAAATTTCCGTTTTTCGGGGAAAGCCCGACGGGGAGACTTCTTATTCTTCGCCGTGTTTTATGGATTTTCGGATTCTGGAGATTATGTTGATCGTTTTGAGTATCCTCCAGGTCTATTCGGTATTATTATACGCTAGTAGTAATTTATACGAGTCGGATTTATATATTTTGCGTTCCGTTTTATTTTTTATACGTTTTATTGACTGTTCGATGCTTTTGGTTTTGTTTGAGTGTTGTTTTTTTTTAGTTTTAGTTTTTGGAAAATAGCTGAACTTTTATATAGAAATAATGAAACTCTCCCTACGTAGGTATTGTTTACATATTTATGTATCCCCAAATTTAATGAGACAGATACAGGGTAATATTTAACATAAAAAAATTATGATCTTATCCTATATAAAGACAAATTTGAATGATTCAATTTAAGGTTAATTTAGGCTTTCTTTTCAGCCACTTGAGGTTTGATTGAAAGTGGCTCCCAATTTGTTTATTTTCAACAGAACCCCCTATGTATAATGCCATATTATTATACTTAAATTTATTTTTTTTATAAAATTTCAATTTTATGACAAAAATTACAGTTGCAGAGCGTAACATTTTTCAACATTAATGGATCATTTTTAAAGGCTTGTTACTCTAGCAAAATAAAAACACTAAATCACCACAATACACCAAAACACTTTTACTTATTACACTGGACGCGCGTTTCGCTAACCATGTTAGCATCATCAGCAGATGATTATAAACTAAAGTACAATCCTACAAGATGAGCGTTTATATACTCACTCAATTGGAGGCTAGTGGGCGTGGCAAAATCTAGCCAACCGAGTCAGAGCCAACTGAGCGTAACAGTTAGATTTCCGCCACTAAAGTAGTAGGAACTAGTTGTTACTCTACTTAAATTTTTACAATAATTTATTAAAAAACAAAAACAAAAAACTAAAACCATAAAAAATCAATTTTTTAAATAGAACGCTCGTTTTTAATATACCTATGCGTTCGTATTTGCGTGTTAATATTTTTCTATTAGTAAAAATGCTTTACCCTTATTAATGTTATAGGGTAGTAGTTATTCCTTAATTATTCATGTAGTATATTAATGGCTAATTATATATAACTAACCATGAGTTCATTAATCTGAAATAGCTACCTACTTACGAGTACTAGCTTATTTAAATTGAAATATCTTATATTTTTTTATTAAGGAGTAACTAAGAGTTTAAAATCGACCAACAAATTTAAATTTTTGAAAATCGTATGAATTAGATTGCTTCAAAAAAAAATCAAATATTTTGAAAACTATTATATTTAGAAATAGATAACTTTATATGCAAAGTTATCTTCACTTTTGATGACAGATAAACTAAAAGAAACAAAAATTCATTTTTTCCATTAAAAAAAATAAATGGAAAGGATTTATACAGTTTTGTTGACGTAATAACTGTCACATTTTTATAAACGCCATCTAAAAATTTTAGTAAAGTACGCAATAAAGTTTTTACAAAGAGATTATTTCAAAAACGCCTAAACTAAAGATTCTAAAACTTCTAATCGACAAAAAGTGCTATTGCATTTAAAAAATAAAAGTTAGAAAATTGCATTTAAATCACAAAAATCAAATAATACGTTTCTCCTATTTAATTTCTATTTAAAATAAGCAAATTGCCAGTGACTTCTGGTTAAGCCATTTTTCCCCTAAAGTGAGAAAAAATATCAGTATAAATTCAATATACAAATTTCTATCTAAATTAGATCTTAAAAAAGTTTTAATAAACTAATTGCCTGAGAAACTCTGTACTGTATTAAATAAAATAACACAATAAACTATTTTTTAATAATAAAAAAATGATTATCGCATTATTGCAACTTTGTATCACCGCCGGAGTTAAGCACTATAGCTGCAATTTTCGTTCTTTTTTTAGTTTATTGTTTTTAATTTTTTTACTTTTTTGTGAGTTTTAAATAAGTGCAATTATTTTTAGGGGTAGTATATATTGACCCCCGAAACACGTCTATGAGGTTTTTCTCTAATGTTTTTTTTAGTTTGGAATTTTTAAAAAACAAATGCAATTTTTTTAATTTGTAGTTAAAAATCATAATATCTTGATAATTTGGCAACATAGGGAGTAGATTAAATTTACAAGAAAGAAAATCCAGAAAAGATCCAGTGGTTCTCAAAATTTAAGCAAAAAATTGTTTTTTAACTCAGTTATTTTGGACTTATCTGAAAAACGATAAGAACAAAATATGTTGCCTTTGTGGAGATCTACCAGCAATGAAAATATTTACACTTATTTAAGACCATCCTGTGTATTGTTAATAAAAAAAAATTACAAAATTTTCAGTTGTGAAAAAAACAATCCTCTGACAGTAAGAACTATAGCAGCAATTTTTAATTTCTGAAATTTTAAAACTCTACAGCCTTATAGACACTCTTTATTTCTCTTTCTGTTTTTCCACGCCAAACCATAAACCTTCACCAAATGCCTACCGGGTCCCGTATTTTCGGCGCTATTTCCGAATCAAACCGCCCTATTTACCTCGTTTTAATCCTGCCCCCCTCTTCCCGCACCCCTCACCCACCGTCGCTCCGGGGTGCTTATTTGGGATGCGGGCGCCACCAACCACTAACGACATTGTTATAGTGTCACGGAAAATACTGGAATCGAAGTCGTTACTTTATATTGTTACGAGCCTGCCGATTTCCTCTCAATAAAACGTTTTCCAGCGACTGAATAAAACCACGGAGAGAATTTTTTTCTCTGGCCCGAAAAACGAATTTAGTCGCAACTGAAAAACAATGACGACTTTTTCTCAAAAATATAATAAATATACATACTGAAATAATTTCAGACTTTGTCTATTGTCATTATCTAAAAAACACCAGGCAATTTTTGGCATGCACTTTTGGCAATTATGAAAAAGTTCGGAGTACCCAACAAATTTCTTACAGAGTGTAAAAGCCTCCATAACAACAAGTCAAGAGTACCACATCATGGATCACTGAGCGATCCATTCCTAACAAATACAGGAGTTAGGCAAGGATGTGTCTTAGCGCCTCTCCTATTCAACATATTCATGGCAGCGCTCTCCATTATAGTGGACAGCAAACTGCAGGAGAGAGGATTGGGCATTAGATACAGATACGACGGACGGTGGTCTGTTCAACATAAAACAACTCAGGGCAAAAACACGTACAAAATCATCACAGAACTTTAATACGCTGATGATGGCGCTCTAGTTGCAAAAACATTACAGCAATTACAAGAAATGTTGAACACATATACCTGGGCATACAAGGCTTTGGATCTTAAGCTAAACATCGACAAAACTAAAATCATGTGCACTCCCCCAGAAGATCACAACAATGCTATAAAAATCTATTGGAATATGTAGCGGAATTCAATTATCTCGGCAGTTTGATTTCGGAAAACGCCAATATCGACTCTGACATTCAGCACAGGATTAGCAGCGCCTCAAGAGCGTTCTGGAAATTAAAAGACAGGGTTTTCTACAACCATGACTTAAGTACAAAAACGAAACTTGCAGTGTACCGAGCAATAATAATCCCCACTATGTTGTATAGCGAAACTTGGGTGCCGTACAGAGAAATAGAAGGGATAGAGAATGAGCGTCAACATGCGCAGAAGGTCTAATCAAGTTGGGCGCCATATTCCAGGTCTCCCTGTCATTTTGTATATAGGTGGTAATCTATAAGTAATCAAATATCAATTTGCTGTTTTCAACCATACGGGGGGCAATTTAAATTTAGTGAAATTCTATGATTTATTATGGTTAGATAACATTAACACAGACATTAATATGATTTATTTAATTATCATCAGTTTCAAAACTGCGTACAATATTGGTATATAATACACTAAATATACGATTATTCTGACAAAAGACGCTAAGGACAGATGACCTTTTCTTAGTTAAACACTCGAAATGCCATTAAATAAGTAGGTATTTACAATTATTTCATGTTTACTTGTACTGAATTAGGCGTTTCAACTTAAAATTTTTGCAAATTTGGTAAAAATTGTTCTAACAACTTTTTGTTCAAATTGTATATTCATAAAAAACATTTGGTTCATAATTATTTTTGATGATTACCTACCTTGTATTTTTAATATAAACCTAGAAAAAATATGTTTTTGTTTTATTTTTTTTTATTCGTCCCTTCAAACTAACAGATATTTTCATAATACATAAACATCATTGATTTTATTAAGGGTATTATTAGTATTTATCCTGGTTTTTGTCGACAATAAAAACTCAATCTTGTAATAGAACATCAATTTTATATTTCGTAAAATTATTTTGATACAAATTCAATTTGTCAAAATTCAAGTCATTAATATATTGATAAACAACCCAAATCCTAAATATTTTATTATAAAAAAACCGTTACCGGTAAGTTTGTAAAACACATTATGGTTTGTCTTAATACTAGAAAAAATAATTTATTTTTTGCACAAAAGAAGCTTGTCGATCCTTATTTATCCATAACAAAATTCTGTATGTACAACATACATATACCTAATTTATTATTAAGAAAATTAGATTATATGATCTCAGAATTTTAAGAAAATTTTTTTAAGATAAAATAGTTTCTTCTCAACTGTTAATACTTTGGCCTGTATTTTATCTATTTAGAAACATGGGATTGACAATCCCTTTACTAAAATATATACTGGAAGGTACTGATTAAGTTTCATTGCATCAAATACCTTTGCTATAAATCCTGGCTCACAATTTAAAGCCATTGCAAAATGCTTTTGAACTTCATCATAGATTTTACAACAATAAAAGTGTAATATTGAAACAAAGTAAACATTGTAAGCTTCATGACTAATAGTCTCATATTTAACACTCTTTAAATATCATCTCGTTAATAATTATATGATTTTTTCAGTGATTTGTGGCACAAATACAAATTAATGGCATATATTAATTTGTCGCAACCAAACCATAACAGTTTTTAAATAAGAAACTTCTGCCTACAGATTTAATTTTCTTATTGGCATAATACCCTTTCTTCCTATATAAATCTTGCCTATCTTGCCTTGTGCATAAATCTAATTAACTGAATTCTTCTCCTCTTGGCACTCTGAACACTGCTGCTGCTAATGTTAGATATTTCTAAATATTTTTAGCACAAAACTACAACTGCCTACAACAAACTTTACAATAAAAATGTTAAATTTTCGCTGTTCGATTGAAATACCGGTAAATACCCTATCTTATGTTTTCTTTTCCTCCAAATAATCTTCTTGTCAAGTAAGGACCAATCTTATTTGACATATTTCTGGTACACTTGAACTTGTGCTTTCATGGACACTATAAAAGTGCACTGTTTTACAGAAGCACGAACATTAATTCCAAGTATCTTCTTCCTCCACACGTTATAAAAACATCCTCTTTAAATGGCCACATCATACACTTATTTTTGACCATTACCAATTACAATCACGATTTTTACAAATCGCCTTTAGGAAAACTAAAAATAAACAGTTTTGGATCATCTGTAAAACACGATTATGTTGTATAAACACATGAAAACTAATCATTTTTTCCAGCGTACTAGCTTTCTTAGAATGACTATGATAATATACAACAAGCCTTTTTGAATTAGTGTTTAGAATAATTGAGATAATAATAAATTTTAACTAGATAACAACACAAACGAAGAAAAAACAAAACAAACAGATGTCAATTAAAGAGGGGAAGTGACAGCGAGACCGGGAAGATGTCTGCCATCTTGCCGTCGACAAAAATTTGGATGCGCACTCGTCGAAGCTCATTCTCCCACTTCCATATCTCTGGTGCCGTACCACCGATGAACGCATTAAACAAGTTGCAACAGAGACACCTTAGACAACTCTTAGACAACGAAGACAGCTTACAATAGAACCAATGGAGAAAAATTGTAAACTCGATTAACAGCGACAACCAAAAGTAAAGAGGCAACAAAGCAATGAGATTTTTGAATGTCCGGAGTGCGGTAGACAGATAACATCACGTATCGGGCTTTTCAGTCACAGATAAGCTCATAAAAGAAAACGCCTTGCGTATAGATAATATTAAAATATAGAACGTTCTATTTGAAAAAAAAATATTACATTAATTTCAAATTGTTCAATCGCTTCGTATCGCCCAGTATGGCGATGAAATTATTTTTAGAGTATGTGTTACTATCTCCCGCATATTTTATAAAAAAGATTGACGTAAAAATCTGAAATAAAATATTTTAGCAAAGTTTGAGATCAAAAACTAAAACTTTAGCATATTGAAAAGGAAACAGAGTATAATTCTTAATTAAATTAATTTACACGTATAGCAATTTACGAATTTTCTCCGAATCAAGAAGATAAATCTGGGGAAAATTAACAGTCAGTCGGTGAAGACGAATGGCTATATTTATCCCGTAATGGAAACAACAATCCCAGTAATCACCGAGGCTTTTTCATTTCTCACCACCCTACTAGAGACGTACTTTTTCCCTTCTTGTATAACCTAATCATTGAGTTGCAGACATTAATATAAAGCTATTACTATTCTATTGCGCCCGTTTAGAGGACCAACGAACTCAAATATTTAGAGAACGCATTTCGTAACAACAAAATATATATATATATTATCTAAATTAATTAAAATTTCCCTGTAATTAAGGTATTGTTTTATTTTAGCAAGTTTGATACAATATAACTGAAGATAATAAAAAAACAGTACTACGCTCTTTTCAAATAGTTTTTCTATTATTCTTTCAAAAATAATTCTTTTAAAGCACAGGATGATTCAAATTGAGATAACTTATTTTATAATATATAGATTTATAATAATACACCAATGCCTCGGGCATCTGAAGTTCCTATAATAAAAAACTTAGGAATTTTGTTAAAATACGTACTATAGGATGTAACGTAAGGAAAATGTTTTAAGTTCTACGGGGTGGTTTAAAAATGATTTACTACACTTAGTCTGTACTTACCTTTTGCTGTAAATATCATAATCTTAAGTTATACAGAATGTCCAAAATTCCCCGCGAAACTTTCTAAAATATAAAATATCTTTCCTTCGTTTTGTCGGTTTTAAGAAGGCTGAAAATGTATTTTTTTTATTTATTTATTGTATTATCAAACCAAATTTAATAAAATATAAGGCACTATATAAGGACTATATAAAGTTATTAAAAAAACAAAAATGCAATAATATACAGGATGTTCCATTTAAAAAATCATTCTGACCCATTTACACTTCTTTAAGCCACATATTTCTTATACAGTACAAGTAGTAGTAGGTACAGTCTAAAATTTTTACGATCATGCGTGCTTTGTACGATAACAGATAAACAATCCTTATGAGAAATTTTTCTACTATTTTTTTACTTATCAAAGTCAAAAGCCGCTTAATCATAAAAATTTTTAATCATACATGGTAATTTACATCATAAATCGAAAATGGGCATTGTCCATTGCGATGACCAATTAATTAGAAAGCAGAAATGATAGTGAAAATAAACAAAACAAATTTGAAAGTATGCAATGTAAGATTCATTATCTTCTTAGAGTTTAACTATATTTTTTACTGCAATAAAGAGTAGATGCATATCAAGATACGTTATCGCCAATACTTATACACATCACCATTAGTGACTTTAAATAAAAACATTATGCAAAAAATTAAAATAATATACAAATAAACAAAAATAAAACATTTTTTATATCTAATATAATTCAGTGACGCCTCTATGTTTATGAACTCGTCGATTGATACAAGCAGGTTCCGCTTTTTAAATGCGCTCTTCTTTTGCGCTCAAGAAACTCGTAATTTTTACGATTTAAAACGAGAAAGTGACAGTTTCAAATTAAAAAGGCTTTTTATAAATTTGAATGAGTTTTTATATCTTCTTGTTCACTTATATTACTTATGCCGACAAGACAGCAAAATAATTAAACAAATAAATAAATATTAGAAATAAAAAAAAAATAATATTATAAATAAATATTAAAAAAATATAACACAATTAACGTAATTAATTCATTAAATGGTACGATTTTTTCAACAGACGTCTATAAAAACAGGGGTCGTTCTGTTAAAATGAATTTCACATTTCAATACGCATAAGATAATAATCCGATTACATCAAATTAAACTTCAAAAATAAATATTACTACCTGATAACAATTACGTAATGAGGTAAAACCGAAAAGCCTCAAACTTTCTGTATATGAATTTTTTTATTTGTTTCTTATTCATCTGAAAAAAGTTTTGAAATAATTTTTAATCTGATTTGAGGTCGACAAAAAAGCAAAATAAACTTATAAAAGAAGTTTTGCTGAAGCTCTAAACAATATAGTTCTATAAATTTGTGTCTCTTATGATATTATAAATTCACAATAAAAATATTACAATCATATCATAGAAAATTATGAAAAGTAACATTAAATATCAATCTGAATTAATTTTAAGTACGAAAGTTATCTGTTAGGATATACATACGTAACAGCAAAACAAAATCAGAAATTCCAATTTCCTTTTAATTTTCTTAATTGACGTATATTGAAAATGCAACATTGAATTTTTCGACCAATTACTAATTATTAGTCCTAGACTAAATTTGTCTATTTTCAAAAATAAAATGTTGTGGGCGGTTGTTAGAGAAGAAAATTTCATATTGAAAATTACTTGCATCCATTATTTCAATTGATCTTAAAATTGTCGTAAAGCCATATTATTTATTAGTTTTGTGGTACAAAACAGACACGGCGAGTCATAGGGTCCGCTTTAAAGATCAAAATCAAACACTTACTGTTAAAAAATAAACAGCCTTGTATTTTTTTAATAAAACATACCCTACCGATACGACATTATCCAATCTATAACCGTAAAAATAGGTATAATTTTAACAAAAAACCGACAACATCCCTTCAAACGAAAAGCAGTGTGGAGAGCTCTGTTCGAACGTGACATATCAAAGATCTCCGTGGTCCGTCGAGCCGTCACGGGGGCAAAAAGCAAGGGCGGCGCAGGGCCGAGGGGGAGGAGGGACATACCCACGACCCTCGTTAGATGTCCGACCGATAAAAAACACACTTTTCACGGTCGCGTCGCTTCGCCACCGCGCTGTGAACACGCATAAGATAATTTTGAAATAGTGCCCTGGGGCCAGTGTTTATGGCCCGGTCAAGTGTTTTTTTGTTCAGCGGCGGCCGTGTCAACATAGGAACGTGCCCCATCGTGCCATTTGTATTCTTTTTTGGACTTTTTTGAGTCCTAATTTTTAGGTATTAAGAGATGATTTTTGTTTAACTTATGGTTCAAAAATAAAAAGATTTTTTAAAGGATTGGAGCTTTTTCTATGATTTATTTTTTAAAAAGAACCAGAATATGTTATAACTATAAAAACTTGAAAAATGATTATAAAGAAAAATTTTAAGCAAAAATTTACCTATGTTAATGAGTACAGTATAACCATATTATGTCTTAAGGGCCAATTACCTATAAATATTGTATTATCGAATGTAATACCACAAGATGTTTCAGGATTACCGAATAATACTTTTACCTGACACGAAATGCGTTACCTCCTCCTTCGGCGTCGTAGTGTTGCCGGTATCACATTGAGTGTCAATCAAAAGTATTAGGTAATCCCGAAACGAAAGCATGCATATATCCTTCTTATTTTATACATTTACCAAGTCTTTCTTTTGCCATTTTGTAATAAGACTTGACGGGATATTTTGTGGAGCTGACAGAAATGACTTCTGAATTAATATTTCAAAAATGACCATTACAATATGGCCACCAAGCGATAATCACTTAAATGATTATCACTTATTAATCACATCCTTCTATATAGGAAAAATATACATAGAGTTGTATAATCACAGAAATGTCCTTACACAACAAATTTTTTTGTAAGCGGTAGTTAAAACAAGAGAAAAAAATAGATATTCAAAGAAATTTTTTAAGAAATGTGAATCATAGCATCTATAATTATGAACATAGCGATTTACAAGCAACAATACAGAAATGGTACCATTTTTTCAACAGATACGTCTATAAAAACCGTTGACATTCTGTCAAAATGACATTATATCAAATTAAACTTCAAAAATAAACAATTACTACCTGATAACAATTACTTAATGAGGTAAAACCAAAAAGCCTCAAACTTCCTGTATATGAATATTTTTTATTTGTTTTTAATTAAAAAAACTATAGTGTACTTAAATAGTTGTAATTTGTAGACAGAAATGTCCTTACACAACAAATTTTTTCGTAAGCGGTAGTTAAAACAAGAGAAAAAAAATAGATATTCAAAGATTTTTTTTTAAGAAATGTGAATCATAGCATCTATAATTATGAACATAGCGATTTACAAGCAACAATACAGAAATGGTAAAATTTTTTCAAAAGATACGTCTATAAAAACCGTTGACATTCTGTCAAAATGACATTATATCAAATTAAACTTCAAAAATAAACAATTACTACCTGATAACAATTACTTAATGAGGTAAAACCAAAAAGCCTCAAACTTTCTGTATATGAATATTTTTTATTTGTTTTTAATTAAAAAAAACTATAGTGTACTTAAATAGTTGTAATTTGTAGACAGAAATGTCCTTACACAACAAATTTTTTCGTAAGCGGTAGTTAAAACAAGAGAAAAAAAATAGATATTCAAAGAATTTTTTTTTAAGAAATGTGAATCATGGCATCTATAATTATGAACATAGCGATTTACAAGCAACAATACAGAAATGGTAAAATTTTTTCAACAGATACGTCTATAAAAACCGTTGACATTCTGTCAAAATGACATTATATCAAATTAAACTTCAAAAATAAACAATTACTACCTGATAACAATTACTTAATGAGGTAAAATCAAAAAGCCTCAAACTTTCTGTATATGAATATTTTTTATTTAGTTTTAATTAAAAAAAACTATAGTGTACTTAAATAGTTGTAGTTTGGTTTGGATATACCCATAGGACTTTTTTGAAGATATGAATCCGCTACAGAGGTATAAACATTTTTTAAAAATTATATTGATGAGTGATAATAAAAGCAGACACGATCAGAATTTGCTACAATTTTGGAAGCGTTGAAATATGTTACCTTAACTAATATTTAAAGAATCGTCTGTCTTAATAACTGTCCTATAAATATAATATTGTATTAACACGGAAGTGTCCTTACAAAATAGATTTTCTTCTTATTACGTATACAAAAAACACAAGAGAAAAACAGATAGATATTCAAAATTTTTTTTTTGAAATAGCAATAAAAAATGCTTATCATACCATCTATAGTTATGAAAATAATCTTAATTCAATATATTGATTGTCAACTTCGTTAAGTTCAGAAAAATTATTTTATAATTAACAACTTACAAACAACAATACAAAAATAATACCTACTATCTCATAAATATTGTCAAAAACCAAAATAAAGGCCCGACTTGGGATTACATATATTTATTCGACGTCAAAAATGTTTAACAGATTTTTAATAAATATTATACAGGGATCGAATTAATAGAAGTTATCATCAATTATAATTTCGAAAGTCAAACTTACGACTTTTTTGATAATACAGTATTTTAAATAGCAGATACAATAATTTTAATAAAAATGTAAGTGTCTAGTCTTTATTTAATTTCTTAGTTAAACTTCAATATTTCGATCGCTAATGTTATTTAATACTTCATATCTACCCTTTAAAAGGGTATAGTTTGAGAGATACTTAACTTTATCAAAACAAGTCGTTCAAAACTTTTAGCTATTTTATTCTACACAGATTGGCTTAACCGAGCACGGAATTTTGTCGTTTCATTCTTTCCGCATCATTTACCGCCAGGTGGAGTCCCAATCGAGCGCATTAAATTGACAAGTGGGAGATTAGGAAACCGGTAGCGCCATCTCGTAGTGATTAATGGCGATATAAACAGTTTATAAACCAGAGGGAAGCTTAATTAATATCACGTCACACTTTGGACCGCTCCAAGTTAACGAGAGAGAAGAAAGATATTTCCTCGATAGATATACTAATTTATAGAAAATTAAAATTTAACAATTATTATGTATACTCTCTGACAAATATTTGACACGCATCAGAAGATTGTTACTCAAGGCGTTTTCATTCATTAGCTTTTCTGTGACTGAAAAGCCCGATACGTGATGTTATATCTCTTTTTTTTGTATTCTACTTTTGTTGCCTCTTTACCTTTTTTGGTTTGCTGTTGTTAAACTAACTTGTCTTGAGTTTACAATTCCTCTGCATTGCGTTATATTTTGCGCTGCTTTCTTCCACTGATTCTGCATGCTTATTCCCCTTTAAGTTTTCATGCAAAATATCGTTGTATCTTTTGAGTTATCCACCATGTTTTTGACCCTTTACAAGCTCACCGTAAAGAAGAGATTTCGGTAGACGGTTTTCTTGCATCTTGCATACGTGACTATCATGTACTGACCAATTATGTACTAGTTTCATTGAGAGACAATTATTACAAAAAATGCAGGTAAAATATAAAATTACAAAATAAGCTCTAATTTAGAAAAACATATCTATATTTAGAATACCATATAATGAACTTTTATGCTTGAAACCATCTCTGGCAGAACACCTACTCATAAGCGAGATATCCTGTAAAACGCGAAAATGGGACACCTGTACATACAAACTGAACGTGTATAATCTCAGCACGAACGCATATTCGTGCGCACTCAGCTTGAGTGTGCTCCAGATGTGTATGCCCCTTTAAGTAAATTTAATACTTTTAAAAATAAAAAAAAAAAAAAAAAAATGAATAATTTATTCGAAGTATATGCAGGATGAAAACAACTTTTAATTAAGAATGAAAATTTATGACAAACTTAATATATATTTTTTAAATATGTGTCGAAAATTGTTACACACGCTGTATTAGAATGTCGATGGTGTTTGTCGCGACTCAAAGGAGAATTGAATAATTCATAAGCTCGGGGTTTTCCCGATTGGAAATGGCGATACCAGCCGAGTACCCAAGTCAACGGGGCGAACTCAATCGTTTTCTCGTTAGGAAATTATGTATAAAAGCAGCTCCCAATGCGTTTGTTCGATGTGTTCAAAGGTTTACGCCATTCAAAATTGTAAGTCTTATATTTTTTAGATAAATCAAATTGTAAATTAAGACAAGAGAGTATGTAAAACTCTTAAGCAGTAATTTTGATATTTTATTAGATATCCGTATATAGAAATACTAAAGAATTATCCATAAACTATAGTTCGCTTCAAAACTCTAAATTCTAAGTATGTTATAATGCTACCGTTCTAATTTTTTTTCTGTTTCTGTTTAAAATATATTATTTTCTCTTCTATGCACACTCCAACATAAAATCACAACAATGCTAAAAAAATCGGGGAAGAACTACTGGAATATGTAGCGTAATTTAATTACCTTGGCAGTTTGAATTCGGAAAAGGCCAATATCGACTCTGAAATTCAGCACAGAATTAGCACAGCGCCGACACGTAAACGCATTAAACAAGTTGCAACAGAGACACCTTAGACAACTGTTAAGAATCAAATGGTACCACGTCCCAAACGTATCGGTCCCAGAGATATGGAAGTGGGAGAATGAGCTTCGACGAGTGCGCATCCAAATTTTTGTCGACGGCAAGATGGCAGACATCTTCCAGGTCTCGCTGTCACTTCCCCTCTTTAATTGACATCTGTTTGTTTTGTTTTGTTTTTCGTTTGTGTTGTTATCTGGTTAAAATTTATTATTATCTTAATTATTCTAAACACTAATTCAAAAAGGCTTGTATATTCATAGTCATTCTAAAAAAGCTAATACGCCGGGAATGATTGGATTTTCATGTGTAAGTTTATACAACATAATCGTGTTTACAGATGATTCAAAACTGTTTATTTTTAGTTTCCCTAAAGGCGATTTGTAAAAATCGTGATTGTAATTGGGAATGGTCAAAATAAGTGTATGATGTGGTCATTTAAAGAGGATGTTTTATTACGTGTGGAGGAAGAAGATGCTTGGAATCAGTGTTCGTGCTTCTGTAAAACAGTGCACTCTTATAGTGTCCATGGAAGCACAATTCCAAATTGTATAGAAATATATCAAATAAAGATTGGTCCTTACTTGACAAGAAGATTATTTTGAGGAAAAGAAAACATAAGATGGGGTATTTTAATCGAACAGCGAAGAATTTAACACTTTTATTGTAAAGGTTTGTTTAGCAGGTAGTTGTAGTTTGTGCTAAAATATTTCTAACATTAGCAGCAGCCGTGTTCAGAGTGTCAAGAGGAGGAGAATTCAGTTAATTAGATTTATGCACAGTTACAGGTATGAAGGCTTTTTTAAACATAGTATTGAGTTCTGTAGTCAACATTTTTAATATTCCTACAACTGTAAAAACAAGGAACATTGGACTGAAGAAATGGCAAGATTTATATTGGAAGAAAGGGTATTATGCCAATAAAGAAAATTAAATCTGTATGCAGAAGTTTCTTATTTAAAACTGTTATGGGGCATATAGTAATTTGTATCTGTGCCACAAATCATTGAGAAAAATCATATAATATTCATAATTGTTAAAGAGATGATATTTAAAGAGTGTTAAAATGAGACTATTAGTCGTGAAGCTTACAATGTTACTTTGTTTCAATATTACACTTTTATTCTTGTAAAATCTATGATGAAGCTCAAAGCATTTTGCAATGGCCTTAAATTGTGAGCCAGGATTTATTGTAAAGGTATTTGATGCAATGAAACTTAATCAGGGGATTGTCAATCCCATGTTTTAAATAGATAAAATACAGGCCGAAGTTGACAATATTACAGTTGAGAAGAAACTATTTGTTATCTTAAAATTTTTCTTAAAATTCTGAGATCTTATAATCTAATTTTCTTAATAATAAAATTAGGTATATGTATGTTACATACAGAATTTTGGTATGGACAAATAAGGATCGACAAGCTTCTTTTGTGCAAAAAATAAATTATTTTTGTAGTTGTAAGACAAACGATAATGTGTTTAACAAACTTACCGGTAACAGTTTTTTTTATAATAAAATATTTAGGAATAATTTGGGTTGTTTATCAATATATTAATGACTTGAATTTTGACAAATTGAATTTTGTATCAAAATTATTTTACAGTATAAAATTGATGTTCTATTACAAGACCCCAAGTTTTGTCAACAAAAACCAGGATAAATACTAATAATAATACCCATAATAAAATCAATGATGTTTATGTATTATGAAAATATTTTTAGAAGGGACATGTTATGTAACAGTTTTTGTAACACAATTTGAAGGGACGAAAGATAAAAAATAAAAACAAAACCATATTTTTCTAGGTTTATATTAAAAATACAAGGTAAATAATCATCATCAAAATATTTATGAACCAAATGTTTTTATGAATATACAACGAACAAAAGTTATTTTAGAACAATTTTACCAAATTTACAAAAATTTTTAAATTGAAACGCGTAATTCTGTACAAGTAAACATTGTATGAAATAATTGTAAATACTTATTTAATGGCATTTCGAGTGTTTAACGACGAAAAGGTCATCTGTCCATAGCGTCTTTTGTCAGAATATTCGTATATTTAGTGTATTATATACCAATATTGTACGCAGTTTGAAACTGATAATTAAAATAAATCATATTAATGTTAACTAACACCAATAAATGATAGATTTCACTAAATTTAAATTGTCCCCCGTATATGGTTGAAAACAGCAAATTGATATTTGATTACTTATAGATTACCACCTATATACAAAATGACACGGAGACCTGGAATATGGCGCCCAACTTCATTAGACCTTCTGCGCATGTTGACGCTCATTCTCTATCCCTTCTATTTCTCTGATCGGTCCTCAAAAAGCTAGCTGCGAGGGCGCTGAAGTCATCATTACTAAATCCCGCTTAAGATGGGCTGGTCACGTGTGCAGGAATTCAATAAAACCCCCTACAAAAGTCTCTTCTTTACAGTGAGTTTGTAGACGGTAAAAGGAAACCAGGTGGACAACTCAAAAGGTACAAAGATATTTACCACAAAAACTTAAAGGGGATAAGCAATATAAGCATGCATGGGGGGAAGCAGCGCATAAAAGAGCGCAATGGAGAAGAATTGTAAACTCAGTTAAGTAAGTAGTAATAGTATTCTTTGATGCTTCCGGTTTAACCGGAATTGTCGATATTCCACAAATTTATTATTTAGAGTAGATGACACCGTTAATAATTATAGCAATGCAGCTGAAAAAACACGCATAAATTGTCAATCACGTCAATCATGTACCTCGCAAAATAAATTTAAGGCATGAACCGCATATAAATTTAAATTAGTTAAGAAAGCTATTAAAATAGCTGTTTTTGACCTGTATAAAAATATATCCGAACAAACCGAAGAAAATGGCTGAAATTTTCCTTTACACATTATATGTCAACCCACAACCTCGTATTAATGGAGACAAACAAAAATCCACTCCGAACAGACGGAACTTTGTCAAGTCGTAAATCGAAAAATATCGATGCGACTGTGACCGAACTACAAACGGTCAAACAATTGCCTATAGATAACGAACGTAGGTCTTGGAGCAAACAAACAAGATAAAGAATAGCCGCCTGTCGATTGAGAACTTATTATCCCCCTGGAAAAATCTGGCCGGGGGCGATCCCAAATAGCCACAGTTTCCTCTAACGACATCTGTCACAATACAAAGCTGTTTTCTTTTTTACCTACCTATTTATTTTCACCTTTTTTGTATTTCTTTACTTTGAGTTATTTGTAAAAATGTCATAATTATAGACCGAAATGTTTATGAGGCGATTATAAGGATCCACTAGCTCTAACCGTAGAGACTTGACTGGTCCTCTAGCTACTTACCCAGGGTTACCACCCGTCCCGATTTTGTCAGAAAAGTCCCGATTTTGTTCCAAAATTCCCGCGTTCCCGCGCAAAGCCCTAATGTCCCGATTTTTATTTGTTTAATAGCATTTTAATTGTAAAATTTATTATTAAAAATACATATTTATTCATTTCTTGGATTCAAAAACAGTTCTTTTCCACGAATTAATTAAAATCCTAGAAATTTTAGAATTAAAAGAAGTAGATATTGAAACTCTAATGAATATTCGATCCTATCAAAAACATAGAATGTAAAAAATGCCAAGTCTCGCCATACAATTCTTCCACTATAAAAGTTGGGAGAAGAAGTTTTAAAGGGGTATATCCAAAAAATCGACAATCCCAATCTTTCAAATTAAATATCTTGGAAACTATGCATTTTCGAAGCAGAGTTTAAATTTGGACGAATATAGAGCTCCACTAGCTCTATTCGTAGAGGCTTCACTGGTAGTTTAGCTAGTCTGTCCAACGAGAGGATCTCTGACAGTGATATATATGTCTGTCATTTAATTTCAAAGTAGTTTATTTTTATTTTACAAAGAAATAAGTTGGGTACAACTGGAACACCTGTAGAGGAAATTAACATATCATATTTAAAAATTTGACTGACAAGTAACTAAAATATTGTGAAAAAACTGTATAAACTGAAAAAAATGTAATCGAGTTAGTTTATTTAATAAAAAATTTTTTTTTTTTTTTATAGAAATACAAACAAAAACAAGACATCACATACCAAAAAATAAAAAAGAACTTATTTCTTACTTTCAAGCTTTATGGAACTTCCCGCATTTATGATTATATTTATCAATATAACTTATGTACAAATACAAATTTGTAATATTCCGCAGGAATAAATATAACAACATAAATAAAAACAAACTATTTTATTAATAATAACACTTACCAAATTTTTTATACCTCACAGGTTGATTAATTAGCTTTAATCTTAATTTTTTAAACCAGTACCTTTTGACATTATTTTTCTGCAGTATAAAATCCATTGTTACCTATCGTGTGATGTCGATGTTTTACAGCTACTCCAGTTTTTAGTATGTGTTTAGAGTATGGTCCTTCTACCATATTCGGTGATGCACTTATCTACGACGAGATGGTATACGAACTTTATTGATAGTAACTTTGTTGGTGTATCTGTATAGACTTTCTGCCTGGGCAGGGAGCATTAACCATAAACTGTGCTCTGGGTTCTACAGTTAATTTTCACTCGATTTTCCTCCACTTGACCAAAAAGACACAAAACACACGTAACACGAATCAAATGCATCATCTTCCAAAACGCAGAGTATTTGACAAAGTTGTCACAAAGAGTATAACCTATAATTTGGCAAGACTTTGACAAACGTCAAAAATCTAAAGGCAAGTTCACACGCATCGGCGTCCGTTTATCGTTCATCGTTCCGTCAAACCAATAAAATTGAAATACGATCTGTCATTTTTGAAATAAACCAATAAAACTGGTTAAAACAACAAGTGACGACGCATGACGTATTTATATTTAAACCCATTCATAGTTAACTTAAAAATTATTAAAAACTTCCGCAGGAATAAATAAAACAACATAAATAAAACAAACTATTTTATTAATAATAACACTTACCAAATTTTATACCTCACAGGTTGATTAATTAACTTTAATCTTAATTTTTTTAAACCAGTACCTTTTGACATTATTTTTCTGCAGTACTAAAATCCATTATTTACCTATCGTGTGATGTCGATATTTTACAGCTATTTTACAAATTTTTTAGTAAAATAAATAGATTGGTATGGGACGTCATCTGCTTTTCTTCTGTCATCGTCTGTCGAAATCTTACCTGAGAAAAAAAACAGAGTATACTTACCATTTCCAAGAGGAAGCAACTTATTTTTATTTACACCCCTGGTATAAATTTAATCTCAAATTTAATGTAGCGAACAATTGCCAAAATTTTCGAAGCGACTTCCACGCTTAATTTCTACGTTAACATCTTAAAAATTATTTAGAATCATAAAAAGGCTCCCTAAAATCTCACGGCATTTAATCTGTCGACAGGACTACATGGACACAAATTAGAGAATCTAATAAAAAATACAATTAAAACCCTATTTCTCAGGGACTATTACTAAATTATTTGATAGGAAATTTGTATTGTTGAAAAAATTCGGTTAACAACTAAATATACCAATCGCTTAAATAAAAGAAAAATATGCACATTCTGAAGCCTCACAGTAATTTACAATGGAATGAAGCTGTATAAGGAGCATTGTGATATTTTGTGCACCGCTACTCAATGGTGTAAGTATTTTAACATTCTTGGTATCGCCCCTCATGTACTTTCTTCCCCTTTACTAAATAGATTGATTTGTTGATTAACTGTTTCCAGAACTTCCTGTTTTTAATTAAGATAATGAGCAGTAATCTTGTATTACTTAATTATGGTGAATATTGGATATGCATTTTCGTAGGAATAAACATACTGAAAAATGATAAAGAAATATACAAAGGTGAGTCTAAAGTAAATTCTGAAATATTTTCAGGGCTGGTAGATCTCGATAAAAGAAACATATTTTCTCTTTACCATTTTTTAGATAAGTACAAAATAACCGAGGTATTTAAGTTTGAAGTACAAAAATTATAAAAATTTGAAACCACCGGATTTGATCTGTAATTACATTCCTTTTAGTGCCGTAACCATAGAATAGGTACCTAAAGCCGTAACTATGGTAATATCAGAGATTAAGAAATTATACGAGTACCGTAAGAAAATTACCAGTGAACAGGCAGTTCTAAAAGTTTTCGAAAAATATACAGGAAGAAGTTTAAAAGAGAATGCACGATTTTCAACATCTTTTTTGCTAAAAAACCAAATAAACGTGTTCCTGGGGTCCGAAATATACCACCCTGAAAATATTTGCACTTATTTAAAACTCACCCTGTATAGTTTCTAGTTTTTTCTTATGATTGTTATCAGCAGATCGCAGAAATAGCAAAATTAATATTTTTGTTTCAAAAAGACAACCTGATACGTTTGTTACTTTTTAGTCTTTTTTAGTTTCCTAGTATATTAGCATGCTTTCGACAAAACTATTTTTTTTTTTTATTAAGGACCAATAAATAATGAATGATTACCCAGATTTATTTTAAAACGAAAAGTATTCACAGCATAAATAGAATTCATTAACATGCACATGTTATAATATATTATCAAAAAAATAAAAAAAAAAGTCTTTTATATAGTTCATTTAAAATCGTTCAGAAGCTATACTATATACATATACGATATAATGATCGAAGGATGTGCCGCCGATTCTTTCGTTTAGTGGCCCTAAGCAAACACTCGGTTGACCCCCTTTAAATGATAATTAAATACATAAAACATGCATATCGAACCACCCCATGCCGACCGCAAGCCAGGACAAACCCTATAAATAGAGGGATTTAATCTTTGAAAAGGAATATTAAGTCGGACAAGGAATTTTCGCGCCGCTTTGGGACGATTTTAAACCGCTACGGGAGAGTGCTGCAGTGTGCGAGGAAGATAGAAAGGAGAGGATAGAGATGAAAAAAGGTTAGGGGTACAAGAAAGAGTCAAGTAATAATGTGTTAAATATCTAAAACTTACTGAAACAGAAATATCAAGTGTGTGGTACCAAATTATTAGTAAAAAAATGCCTTTTTCAAATATGCTAATGAGCCACCCTTGTTCCCTTTGAAAAAATTGAGATATTATGATTAAAAAATGATTTGTGCATCTTTTGACCAACCAGGACAAGACACGAAAGACATTAGATGATCAAATCTATTTTTCCAAGGATCCTTGATTAAAAATTAGTATTTTTAACACAGCCATGGCATTCTAGATTGAAATTTCAAATACGATTTTTAAGCTAAACTGTCAGAAGTTGACATATGATATTTCATTCTATTCAGAGTGTCATTTTCTATCGAATAAAGTATTTAAAAACCAAAAGTTGTAGTCATTTCCGGTGAAACAGGAAGTAACCAAAAACAATTGAATACGTCAATCAATCCTAAGTTATGTCATATACATAACATACCAAATATCGCTTTGTTATCTGAAAGAATTAAAAAGTTATAGGGGTGAGCCACTTTTGAGACGCACCCGGTAGGAGCACAATCTTTTATCATAGCACAAGTTTCCTTATACTATGCTTTTATTGTTCTCTTAGTGGCTAGCGGTTCGGCGATTAATATTTTGGGATTATTAAACTATATGGCGTGTATTCTATGAGTGTTGACAAATCTTAAATTTTCAAAAATATTATTTCTTTAATATTTATGTTCTCTAATTCAGAATATTTAAGAGCATGGACGTGTGTAAATTATGTGGACAAAATGTGGACAAAAATTGTGCATGGATGTGGACAAAAATTTTGTCCGTGTAAAATTAATTTCTCACCATCATATAAAATTTTTCTTTATTAAAGTTTTTGTTTGGTGTTTTCTATTTATTACTTTTGTTTGGGTCAAAATTTATATAATAATATTTTTTCTTTTAAACAAAATTTTTTACAAAAATTAAAAAAATGCTGATATAAAACTAAAGTCGAGTAGTATTACTCCAACTTTTAGTAGTACTCCAAGTATTACTCCTACTTTTAGTGGGCGCCACCTACACGTTTTATAACACAACTTGTTTTGTAGAGTAATAACATTTTGTCCGTACCTGTATTATACTACTGAGTGAAAAAAATTGTATTTTCGCCGTTTTTTACTTAGAATAGGTCTTTTGGTAAAAAGTAATGGTTTTCAAGACATTTGGAATAGAAAAAAGCAAAACATCATGATTGACAAAAATTAAACCTGATGCTCGCTAGGTAGTTATTAGACTGAAATAATATACAGGGTGAGTCTTCTACGATGTTCTCTATGGGTATCTCGAAAACGACTGAAATTAGAGAGTCGGACAATAAATGGGAAAAGAATTGCAGTTATGTGAGGAGAAACATATGCGTCTTTTAGTTTTTTGAAAAAGTTTATGGTTTACTAGATATTACGAAAAAAAAAATTTTGGATATTTTAAAAATGCTCCTTAATTCCATTATAATCTATTTTAGCCAAAAGGTTTTCAAATAAAAGTTGTAGATAATCGCATCATTAATGAAATTGTTCGCCGTTTTTTTTTCTAAATTGTCTATTTATATTATTTCTCTGAGATTATGACCGTTTAATAGTCTATCATTTACATTCAATTCACGCTATCCATATTATCTAATAAGTCCCCTATTTTAGCGTTTTAAGGCATCTGGAGCAGCACGTGGAAAACTCTCCCAAATATCAAACACATCGAGAGACCCATCATCATTTCCATGGGCAAATATGGCCCGGGACGACCACAAGCGAACAAGTGTCAACAAATTAAGATTCAAGAGCGGATTTTTGCATAAACCGAATCGGAATCGCCTCCCCCGTAGCGGTGGCGGTGCAATTTCAATTTATGCATATTAATGACGGTTAAAGGCGGCAGCAGGCGATCGGAAGGGCACTCTATCGAGACCTCGTAGCACAGGGCTAGAAGATGGGAACGACGATAGAAGGTTTTAAAGATACAGGGTAGACTAAAATGTAAAACTTATTTTTTGTTATTATTATTTTGTGTTATTGAAAAATAGTTTATGCGAAGTAATTTCATCATGCCCAATAATAAAAATTCATTTTTTTATTATCAACATTTCAATCCTGGTTGACAATTAGTAGTGTTTAGTACCAGCATCATATCTTGAGTTGTTAGAGATGGGTGTAGAACTTGCTCAATGATCTTCTTCTTCTTCTAGTGCAGATCCATTAATGGATGTTTGCGATAACATTTTCCATTGCTTCTCTGTTCCGGGCGGTGTGTATTAACGAATGAACATCGAGTAGCCCTGTCCACTGTCTAATATTCCTCAGCCAAGACATTTTCTTTCTTCGATACCTCTCCGGCCTTCGATCTTGCCTTCGATCAACAAATGTAAGAATTGATATTTGGGGTTTCGCATTATGTGTCCCAGGTATGCGGTTTTTTTCTTTTTAATCGATTCAAATAATTCACGCTGTTTGTCAACACGTCTGAGAACTTCCTCATTTGTCAATCTATCCGTCCAAGGTATCTTTAGGATTCTGCGATACAGGCACATCTCAAAAGCCTCCAATTTGTTGATGGTAGCTGATGGTATTAATCCACACTCCATTAACTTTGACTCCCATTTCCAAGTCCTCCAGAGCCTCTTGGAAAATAGCTTCTGAGTATAAATTAAATAGGAGTGGAGATAGCACGCAGAATGGAAGGGTATAACAAAGATGCGACTCAAAAAGGACATAATAGACTATACTAGAGGTTGATAAGTTATGTTCCTTACAAACTGATCTTAGCGCAAAACAGGCAGCGCTTATTTTCTTTGATAAAGCTTCGATGTGCAAGTCCCATTTTAACGAGTTGTCTACAAGTCCTAAGAATTTCACAGAGTCCGCGACGTCAATAGCGACGTTATTAAGTACAAAAGGTTGTATAGTACTTTTATATGACAAAACTTTATTTTTGAAAGGTTGAGGCATAGGAGATTAAAAGGATAGGAGGCGTGGTTGAAGCATAGGATAAGAAATAAATAATAGTTTCAGCCAACCAAGCTTTGAAAAACCGATATGGCTTCGAAAAATAGTTATATCGCTTAAAGTCAGTTAAAATTAAAGAACTTCTAACGCACTGCTAAAAAATCCAAAAGAAAAAATGGAAAAAAGAATAACAGTATCATCTCTATCCGAATTTCTAAAAGAAAAACAATTAAATTGAGAGATTTAAATACTATAACCCCTCCTGAAACAATATTTCACGTTTTACGGTCGAAAAGAAAATGAATTTCTTTTGAGTTTTCTAATCGGCTGGAAAAAACACACGCAGAAAAATAAAATATGTTTTCAATCCCTTTAAAAGATTAAAAAGACAGGGGACAGTCCTTTGGCCAGTTCGTGTCCTTTCCGAAGATTTATTTCGAAGGAATATTTATAATCGGCCGACTGACCCTATCGGTTTAGAGCGCATAAGTAACCAACAAGAAAGGAAGAAAAAGGGGGCAGATATAAAATAGTGGAATTTAATTGAGTAAACTCGGAGATTTATGGCCGTCGCGATTTTTCTAGCAGAAAAATAAAATATTGGCGAGATTGGTTATCTAGTAGCTTCCAATATATTAATTTTGGAGATGAGGAACAGGGAAAAATTTATACAAAAACTTTATCTAATTTAATCTTGTCTTTAATTTATAATAATTGTTTTATAATTTTAAAATATTAATACTAAAACTTCATTCAGAACGTCGATATTAGTGAAATAAATTGATGGTTTCAACTAGCGTTAAGTTTGTTCCTCTAATTTCAATGGAAGCTCTGAATGAGCGTCAAAATTAATGGTAGTAATTTTCAGTTAGTAAAAAATAGTTATTTTTTCGACCGAAAAGATGGAATCGCGGGTGAATTAATTTCGGGACACGATAATGCAATTTGATCGTCGTGTATAAAACAATATTTTTTTCAATAGCGAGTTACGTTTTAAAAAATATTCAAAAATTATTATTTCAAGGAATTTATTATGAGTAGAAAAAATATTGTGCTGGGTTGGCGTTGGTTTCTATGTAATTTGGCAAATAAATAAAGTTGTCTCTTTAGTTGTCAGTTTTGAGTCAATATTTTCTAATTCTCATTCGTGTCGATTGATGATTGAATTGGAGCCAGAAATGGCTTAAAAAGGAAATCAGTAAATTACCAACAGATATTCAGGCTGAGGCGACAAACGCCATATACAAACTACTCCATTTAAATCCCGAATAACTTATGAAAAGGAATACAAACATTTCATCAAAAATGGAAGCAATTATAAAACGTGCGACAAGAAATAAAGTTTTTAACCTATCCTCGCTGTTAAAGTACTATTTTATCTACTATTTTTGATAGATATAAGGCAATTTTAACAGTTGCTATGGAAAAAAGTTAATAAACTTTGAACTTTTTCCGCTAATCATACTTCAAACAGTGCCTTCTATTACAAGATCAGCCTACGGGCGGACTTTTGTTTACTTCATCAGCTGTACATACTTAGATATTGGGTTAGATTCCGTTTCATATTTTGTCGGTTGATTTTTGGTTTTAACTCTTTGATTTTTGGTATTATTTATTATTGTAGTGCAAAAAAATTAATTATTTTGGTGTTGAAGTGACATAAACTACTTTACCAGATATATGGTCACTCTCTTCAGCATAAAAAATAGAAATTTTAAAATTACACGTTGTGTAAGTGATTTAACCTAAAAGTGCCCATACATTTTTTACTTATCGTGATTTTTGTGTGTTTTTTAAGACTCTAACAATTCATCAATAAAGCTTAAGTGGAGTGTGTTTTTGGTGCTATGCCTCATGCTTTGTTGTGTTCCTGGTGGAAAGGATAGTTACTAAGGATAGTTATTATACTAGGCAGCCTAAAGTGTCCGGAAGAGCAAGAAAAGTGGGTACGAGTTATAAATCAAGAGAATTTTATTGAAAATATCTTTAATAAATTTAAAAATAATATTCTCCCCCATGATGGTATTAATGAAAACTGGACAATTATGTTTATTTTATTCATATTGTGGAATCTCCACTCCAAGTGTTGCTGGTTCAGTTTCGATAGATTCAAACACGTAAGTAGGTATTATGATCTAGGGAAAAATAAAGAATATATTAATTTTAGAGATCATGAAAAAGATTATTATTTTGAGTTCAAATTTTAAAAAGATTTTTGGTAAAGACAAGACTGATACAGTTTAAAAGAAGAATGTGTTTTTGTTTGATAATATATAATGTATGTTAAAAATAACATATATTTGTTCAGTAATTTTTAATGAACTAGTATTGATTATTTATAATACCAAATTAATATCAAATATTTAAGTGATGGCTGAATACAATATGAATAAAATAACAATAAAATTGGTATATTTGCATAATACAAAATTAAGTTTTAAGAATAAAGGTGTTACTAAAAATACTAAGAAATTCATATTTCTTTTTTTTAATTGGTCTAATGTTATTTACATTTTACGTAAGAATTATACCGTATCATCGAAAAAATCGGCGTCTAGTTGGCTTGGAAATGAACATCGATGACATTCCCTAAATAGTACATATAAAATAATTAACTAGAATTTTACAATCTTGGAAAATTTGATATTCTTGAACCTTGATTCTAAATATTTCTAAATTTTTGATTTTCTTTATTTAGGTTCGGGAAAATGATTGATTTTTCATTATTTTTTATTTGGTTTAAAAACGGTTTATACTAACATTATAGCCTCCATCAGTGTTGTGTCATATGAAAAAATAGTGTCGAATATAATCCAAAAATTGCATATAAAATATTCACACTACGCACATATTTACTGCGTACTCCATAGTCAATGTAGATAATTTTAGTGTTAAGAATAATAATTTTAAAAAATATGTGGTCAACTTTTGATAAGTTTATATTAGTTTATTAATTGCAGTAAACATTATGAGGTGTGAATTATATTGTATATGTAATTTTTGGATTATATTCGACACTATTTTTCTCATATGACACAACACTGTGAAGGCTATAGTTAGCCGAAACGTTTTTTTTAAACCAAATAAAATAATGAAAAACCCAAATGAAAACTTAATCAGCGTTTTTCCCGAACCTAAAAATCCCAATCAAAAAATTTTAGAATAATTTAACATATAAAATGGCAGCGATCTTCATTTCATAGCCATCGCTGACGCCTTTTTTAGATAATATTGTATTATTTGTAAATATAATTTTTCGAACATTGATACTTGAAAAATATACATATAAATTTTGTGAATGCAAATAATAATACATCACTATTAGTAGATATTAAATGTTTTTGTTAAATTAGATCGATTTTCAAACCCCAAAATTTAAAATATATTTACATTTTACCCATTATCTTATGTACCTATACATTATTTGTACATTGTAAAACATTTGCTGCATTTGTATGGTTCATAGTTTATTTGCCAAAGTATTTATTACTATAAATAGGTATATATGTTGTAGTTATTAACTGTATATTATGTATATTTCATTTAAACTATATCATTTTTAAAATACAAACCAAAAATCTGAGGAATAATTATGTTTTCCATGTATTCTACAACATATTTATTAATCCGTTATATCTAACTAGCGTGACGTCATAAATCTCGCCCGGAGGCTGATCTTTTAATAGAAGGCACTGCTTCAAAATTTGGGAGTAATGTCATTTTGACTTTTGATTATCATCCGTCAAGCAAAAATGTGAATAAAAATAATTTTGTATATAAGCTGTTGCTAGGATATTCTGTTAATTTTAATTCTATTTTTTAAACATTGTGAATGATCGTAAACTGTTAAATAAACAGTATAATTAAAACCACTAATTTAGTCTACTAATTTAGAGGTTCTGAATAAAGACAAAAAGTAATTTTTGAAAACAAAAAAAGATGTTTGAATAAAAAGAAATACACAAAAGGTGGCATTTACGGATTATTTTTATTATTTTTTTCCCAAGGAAAATACAGATGCCCCAGCACGATTACCAAACCCTGTATATTAATTTCTATTTAAAATACAGAATCGATTTTTGTAACATAAAATCGTTTTTTTAATTTTTTGGCATATGAACAGTGTAAGAAAATGTTTTCTTTTTTTATAAGTATGAAAATATTTAAAAAATGCTGAATACCTAATAGTAACCCAGTACGAAAAACTATACAAGGTGTTTCAAAAAACATGTACCATCTCTCGTGGGGAGATTCCTCACGTAAAAATAAGATTTATTTTTTATATCAACATAGGTCCGATTCTGCTTTGTTTCGTAGCTACAGGGTGTTAAAGTCTTAATTCCTCCCCCTTTTTTTCGATTTATTATAATTTTTCTCCATGTACTTTTAGCGCTTCGAATAAAATTTTGAGAGTAAAAATTACTATAAATGCGACATATTTAACAGCTAAAAAAGTGTCGACGTATTCAACAGGGACGTGCATATGGGTTTTCACTGGAATATTTTTCTAAAAAAAAGCATATACGCCTCTGACTTTTTTTCCCTTGTTAGCGAAATAGTGTAAGCAGTTTAATGCCGATTAAAAGTTGTCTCTTGATATTTGTTTGTCGATTTTGGCCTCCTTGGTAAGATAAACGCAATTTTATTAATTTGCCTTGATCCAAGTCTAATAGCAACCTTAAAAAAAATAATATCATTAATTTGCAAAAAAAGTTTTAGATAAGTACCCGTTGAAACCTCATTAAAAAATGTGAAAAAAACTTCCCATAAACATGGGTATGGAAATGCATAGTTTTAGAGTTACAGGATGTTAAAACTTTTTAAAATTATTTTTTTGTAATTATCTTAAATGCCATTAATGCACATACATTCTACACTATTATCTTATATGCCATTTTTATTTTAAATTGCTGTAGGTTGCACTAATTGTAATAATAACTAATAGTTATATTCGGTAACAATATTTAATAATAAATTTGGTAAAATATATTTATTATTTTTTTTTATTTTAATTTTATTAATTCTGATTAATAAAATTGCGTTTATCTTATCAAAGAGGCCGAATTCGACAAAATATAAAGGAATAATTTTTAATTGCCATTAAAGGGCCTACACAATTTTGATATCAAAAGATAAAAGTCAGTGGCGCACATGTTTTTTTTAATAATATTCCAGTGATAACTCATTAATGTTAAAATAACTCATGAATTTATCGACACTTTTTTAATATTAAAATATGTAGCACTTATAGTAACTTTTACCCTCAAAATTTCGTTCGAATCACTAAAAGTACTTGCAAGAAAATTATAATAAATCGAAAGATTATTAAGACTGTAACACCCAGTAGCTAAGAAAAAAAGCAGAATCGGACCTATCTTGATATGAAAAATAAATATCATTTTTACGTGAGGAATCTCCCCACAAGAGATGGCACATGTTTTTTAAAACACACTGTATAAATGGTTACTTAAAATCAGCACAATGTTCCCAAATTTGTCAAAACCATGGTTACATATGAAGTGCTGGGTAATGGATTTTTTTTTTAATAAATACATCTTGTAATAATCATTAGCCTGGAGAACCTGAACTGAGAGAGTTGTATATCTACCAAATAAAACGTTTTATGTTACTAAGAAGTACATAAGCTTTTTTTCAGAAACTGATACATTTTATAGACTTCCCTTCTTTTTAGATTACCTTAAAGGAGATAGACATAAAACTGATTCGTCCGTCCCAGGGAGACAATTTCGGTAATTCAACCGGACTCTATCCTCTCTCTGTCCCCAACCGTTTCTCCTGCTCCACATCTATGCGATTTGTTTTATTGGGTTCACTTGGGCCGGTTTGTTTCTTATTCTATAACAGTCCAAATCCCATATCGAGTATTGATTATGGCAAATCCCGTCGGAGCAGATCTTCTGAACGGTTGACTCTATAAACATGCAATTACCGAACGGAGTTCTTCAATGGGATATTGCGCTGAGATTATACTCGAATCATATCGATTTGCGGCATGTTTTAATAAAGAGGAAGTTGTAATTTCAATTTATTTTACGATGTAAATTATATCTCTTCTTCGTGTGAGTTGAGTTTACTTTTTCTTTGAGTTTTGTTCTCATTTTGTTCTGTGTTGTCAAAAAAATATATATTTTTCAGCTAATTATTATTAGGGATAATTTAAATTATCGCTAATACTACTACGTTTTCTCGTTATAAAAAAAATGGACACTACTGACGTTTTCTCGTTATAAAAAAACGGACACCCTAACGAGGATATCGTTATAATTCCATTTCAAATGCTTAGAAATATATCTAATGATTTTATCTAGTTATCTTTTCGAAAAAAAAGTCTTTTAAAAATCAGCGGTTTGTGATCGTGATTTTACTTTACTCGATAGGGAAAGGCGTACCGGCAACGCCGCAGCAACACACCGCCTCATTTCTCTCACTCTGACTTAATAAGATCCCTATGCGATTTACTTCCACACATGTAAATACCGACCCAAAAGTAACAGTTGCCAGCTGAGATTACAACAGGCCTCTTGACAGGACACAGGGCTGTCAAGTGTTACCTGAACAAGCTCAACCTGTATCAAGGAAGTCTTTGCTGCAGACTCTGCGATAAAGATCCTGAAACAGCGGAGCACATAATATGTCATTGCGAGGCTCTGGATCGCAAGCGACACTCTTTATTTGGGAAAGCTAGGCTAGAACCGGAGGAACTATGCTCCCATACCATCAAGGACCTGCATAAGCTAGTGCAGGGCACAGGGATAGGAGAATGGGTGCAGATATAGAAGTGGGACAAACACAATAGGCCTCACGGGTCGCAGTGTTTCCGGCAGAGGACGGCCACTTGTTATGGAAAAAAACTGTTGCCAGCGCGGTATATGATTTAGAATTACAACACTAGTACCAAATATGGCCGTCTTTTTTCTACTGGGGCATAGTCTAAAGTAGACTATCTCGCAAATAATCATCACCTCCGTTCCCCTTCTTCCATCCCTATCTTCGTCAATAATCAGTTCATCTCCCCCGAGCGAGCGGTCAGCCGGCCATAATTAGATGCGTCTTCGGGCCCATAAAACCGGCCTCCCGGATCCGTCATCTGGGTTTTTACCATTTCCGCATAATAATAAAGGAAGCGTCGTCCTCGAGGCGGCAGTTCGGCGCAAATGGTGTCCGAATTTGCCTTTCGGACATTTATTGCGCCGCTAAGGGGCGTATGTGCCGGACAGACGGGGGAATTATTGCTAGTTAAAAATATATGGGTCTGTGCCGAAACGGTCCGGCGACGACGACGAACAGATTTCTAGGATGTCGCAGGAAAAGAAAATATTCAATATTCTTTTCAACTTTTTTTGTTCTAGCTTCAGTTGTATGTGTTAGGATGTATTTCAGGAAAATAATTTAAGCTCTTCAGGGTGGCTCAAAAAAGTGTGATTGGATAGGAATGATTTTTTAAATAGAACACCCTGTATATTATTGCATTTTTGGATTCCCTTTCTGATAACTTTACGTAGTCCTAATTTTTTCTTGTTTTTTTTAATGTAATACCCTGTATATTTTTTTATTAGATAGAGAACTAAAAATTGTTTGTATTTAATGTCTAAATTTGTATCTAATGTCTTTATTTTTTGTCTAAAAAACATTTTTGTATTTAAAATATTTCAAAATTTTTAACGGCTTTGTAGATACTGCAGTATTATTTCATATAAGATTCATATGAACAACGGTAAAACAATCAACGGTAAAATACGAGAGAAATATCATTGGGTGGCTTTGATAAAAATTTACTGTGGAAAATGCCATATGAAATATAAAACGGCGAATATCTGCAAAAACCGTTAAAAATTTTGAAATACTCTAAATACAAAAAATGTTCATTTTTGAATTCTCCATCTATTAAAAAATAATATAGAGGATGTTCCATTTAAAAAATCGAAGAAAATTTATTTTATATTTTAGAAGGTTTGGCGTAAAATTTTGAACATCCTATGTGATATACGATTACCATATTTATAGCAAAAGTAAGTACAAAACCATCTAAAGTAAATACCTAATATAGGTTTGATTTCAGGACAGTAGTTTTTTAAGAAAGGCTGAAAAATATATATTTTTTACAAGATTTTTTATTTATTTATTAATATCTCTATTACTATTTCCAAGCCTGCTGCCAATTTCCCTTTTGAACATTAAATCGTGCTTTTTCTCAGTTTGTAGATAAATTTATTTATCTGGTTTTTCCCCTGACCCTTCAAAATGATTTAGAGACCCAGGTATTAGACCCATTTAGAGACAAGAGAACTAGGTATTAAAAAGCCATCCACGAATCAAATGGCTCAAAAGGCAATGAACAAGACGCCTGGCAAGAAGGACAGACAACAGATGGAGGACAAATTTTGCAGCATGGTACTCACGAGGAATTAAGAGACCTAGAATGGGGTAGACCGTGATATTAGGAAATTAGCAGTAATAACTTGGGCTCGTATAGCCAACTGTCGTAACTGGGAATGGTTCTAAAACTGAAAAAAAAGATTTTTCAATTTGTTATTATATTCCAAATTTTATTCATTAAATATCCAATTTTAATAAAATACCAAAAAAAATTTCTTCAGTTTATTTATTATTAGTTTTTAGTTTCTACATTACAACCTCTTATCAGAAAAATGAATCGATACAGAATAAACGAAATAAAAAACTTTCAATTGGAGATTGTGGTCAGTCGAAGGTTTTATGCGATGTTTCGGAAAAACGTAATATATACCCTCGCGAACGGCCCTGGAGAAAAGAGCGCCCTTTCCACAGAAATACGAACTGACCGGCTATAATATCTACATATCGAACACATGTCAGGGATATAAATAAAGGCAATTCTGGACGCGGCTGTGCTGCCGGCGCAGCATTTTTCCGTCAGGCACGTCTGACTCCGTAGGTGGAACACGAGGGGGGAGGACCAGATTCTCTTTTCTTTTTACACCGCGTCAGAATATATTACTATCTTTTGGGGCTTTTAGTTTCTTTTGTTCTTCTTTAACGCGGCAATTTTGGTTACGAATATTTCACATTCCAAGAAATAATGAATAGGGACAAAACTTGAACATTACACTATTTGTAGTGTGTAAAACTAATTTATATACGAAAAAACTAAACGAAAAATTTTCCGGCGCATGTAATTATTGGACTACTGCAGGAGGAACACTTCAAAATTAATACCCCTAGCTTTTACTGTTAAAAACATTTTATGTGTAGCCATTTAGTAAGAAATATAGTGCCATGCTGTGTATCCCTTGCGACAACAATGTGGGAGAGAATAATTTTCTTGGTAAATTTTAAAAAATAAGTAGTATTAAAAAGAATGGTAAGTGTCACACATGCATTGACAGAATTCCGAATTTTTGCCTAAAATGCGTTGCGTCGCAGTGGTTCACTTCCCACGTATACTGAGCACATAAAAGTAACAGTTTCCAAACGTGTGTGTGCAATTGGTCGCATGAACAAAATACAGACACATAGATGTTCCTTAAATGTGACAAAATACTGCTCACTGGGTAGTGTTAAAACACAATTTACTTTAAAAATTTAATTGCTTTTAGTGATTTTATTATGTGTCATCATAAGCACTTGTATGTAACATTTTGAAAATTACGATTGAAAAACAGTATTATCAGTCAATTTTTTTGATACATTTGTAGTATATAATTAAAAGATATGTACCGCGACACAATAAATTGTGAAAACAGACCTAAAAGATGTTTATGCATTATAAACCTAAAGGTGCGACTCTGGCGCCCCCGGTCCGCCGCGCACTGGTTTGTTTCCCTACGCAAAGTGATACATTGCTTTTGATATTGATTGGTACAGGTTTGATACCAGTCAATATCAAATTCATTTGATACAGGTTTTAGCCACGTACATGCATAAAAACGCTCCATGTTTGTTGTTGAAAATGTCTAAATTTGTATCTAATGTCTTTATTTTTTGTCTAAAAACATTTTTTGTATTTAAAAATATTTCAAAATTTTTAACGGCTTTTAAATTACTCATGAGTATTATTTCATATAAGATTCATATGAACAACGGTAAAAACAATCAACGGTAAAATACCAGAAAATCATTGGTGGCTTTGATAAAATTTACTGTGGAAATGCCATATGAAATATAAAACAGCAGATATCTGCAAAACCGTTTAAAATTTTTGAAATACTCTAAATGCAAAAATGTTCATTTTTGAATTCTCCATCTATTAAAAAATAATATAGAGGGATGTTCCATTTTAAAAAATCGAAAATTTATTTTATATTTAGAAGGTTTGGCATTAAAATTTTTGGAACATCCTATGGCTTGATATACGATTACCATATTTATAGCAAAGTAAGTACAAACCATCTAAAGTAAATACCTAATATAGGTTTGATTTCAGGTTTTTTCAGTAGTTTTTTTAAGAAAGGCTAAAAAATATATATTTTTTACGAGATTTTTTATTTATTTATTAATATCTCTATTACTATTTCCAAGCCTGCTGCCAATTTCCCTTTTGAACATTAAATCGTGCTTTTCTCAGTTTGTAGATAAATTGACTTATCTGGTTTTTCCCCTGACCCTTCAAAATTATTTAGAGACCCAGGTATTAGACCCATTTAGAGACAAGAGACCCAAGTATTAAAAAGCCATCCACAGAATCAAATGGCTCAAAAGGCAATGAACAGGACGCCTGGCAAGAAGGACAGACAACAGATGGACCACAAATTTTGCAGCATGGTACTCACGAGGAATTAAGAGACCTAGAATGGGGTAGACCGTGATATTAGGAAATTAGCAGTAATAACTTGGGCTCGTATAGCCAACAATAAACAACAATGAGTTTATCTAAATATGTGCTATGTGGTAACTGGAAATGGTTGAATTAGCTGAAAATGATGATGATGATGATATATGTTCTAAGTTCTCAATAGAGAGAATGTTCCTATTCGTGACGGGATGGGTTTGGTTTGGGAACGAACGTTCTGGGACATTCACACAAAATGTTCTCTTTTAAACGAATTTCAGTTTCTTTTCATTTATATTATGTGCGTTACTTTTTCTATATCCGATTCTAAAAATTGAAAAAAAAAAGATTTTTCAAATTGTTATTATATTCCAAATTTTATTCATTAAATATCCAATTTTAATAAAATACCAAAAAAATTTCTTCTGTTTATTTATTATTAGTTTTTTAGTTTCTACATTACAACCTTTATCAGAAAAATGAATCGATACAGAAAAAAAAACGAAATAAAAAACTTTCAATTGGAGATTGTGGTCAATCGAAGGTTTTATGCGATGTTTCGGAAAAACGTAATATATACCCTCGCGAACGGCCCTGGAGAAAAGAGCGCCCTTTCCACAGAAATACGAACTGACCGGCTATAATATCTACATATCGAACACATGTCAGGGATATAAATAAAGGCAATTCTGGACGCGGCTGTGCTGCCGGCGCAGCATTTTTCCGTCAGGCACGTCTGACTCCGTAGGTGGAACACGAGGGGGAGGACCAGATTCTCTTTTTTTTACACCGCGTCAGAATATATTACTATCTATTGGGGCTTTTAGTTTCTTTTGTTCTTCTTTAACGCGGCAATTTTGGTTACGAATATTTCACATTCAAGAAATAATGAATAGGGACAAAACTTGAACATTACACTATTTGTAGTGTGTAAAACTAATTTATATACCAAAAAACTACACGAAAAATTTTCCGGCGCATGTAATTATTGGACTACTGCAGGAGGAACACTTCAAAGATATGTAACTTCACTTGTATGTAACATTTTGAAAATTACGATTGAGAAAAACAGTATTATCAGCCAATTTTTGATACATTTGTGGTATATAATTAAAAGATGTGTACCGCGACCCAATAAATTGTGAAAACAGACCTAAAAGATGTTTATGCATTATAAACCTAAAGGTGCGACTTCCTAGCGAAGTCTGACGCCCCCAGTCCGCCGCGCACTGGTTTGTTTCCCTACGCAAAAGTGATACATTGCTTTTGATATTGATTGGTACAGGTTTGATACCAGTCAATATCAAATTCATTGATACAGGTTTTAGCCACGTACATGCATAAAAACGCTCCAGTGTGCGGCGAGACGCGGGCGCCAGACGTCGCTAGGAAATCGCTTTTGCTTAAAAGTGAACTACAACGACAAAAAAAAGTGTAGATTTTACTCAATATAAACTGTTTATGTGTTTTCTTCTAAAATATGAAAAATCTTTTGCATTGTCACCTAGTATGTTAATTATGATAATATACTCTCTGTTTTACGACTATGTCGACAGACGATGACAGAAGAAAAAAGGCAAATAGCGCCCGTACCAACCCATTTTTTCCAAAAAATTCGTTATAAAGACGTCGCATGATAGATAAATAATAATAGCTTTTAGTAATATACTGCCAAAAAAATTACAGACTGTTCAGCCATCGTTCGCAGTTGCGTCATCATTATTTGTCAAATATGAGTTTTAGGGTGTGTCTGAGATCAGTTCATATTGTTTAGAAAATTTTAAGTACATTTCTATATTATTGATTGAGCAAGTTCCGTTTTTTTCGGCATTTATTTATCTTTTCTTGAACTCTTCATCGGTATTACGATCTTTTTAATTTTAATTTTTTCAACTGTTGAAATTCCTATTTCTAAAGCATCAGAAACTCGATATTTTAATTTAAAAACGTTATTAATTTGTATTTTACATAGGAATATTATACTTTTGCATAGTACTTCATATACGGCGTTCACTGACAAGAGTGTTCTACCCAGCGTCTCTTTCTCGAAAAAAATAATTTATAATTTTAGCAAAGAGGTCTTGTTTTTTCATTCATTTTTCTTCGTATTGGTTAAATCTTTGAGGCATTTGTGCAATAAAAAAAATTAAAATTGTTTTACAGCAACAATCAAATTTTAATTTTGACATTGATCGATGTCTGTCAATAAAATTATAACCCCAAATAAAATGACAATGACAATTACTAAAAAGAATATGCATTAATTTACGGAATGGCGTAATGACGTCACTAATCTTTTTCATCTGGTTGCCATGTGATTGAGAGAGTTCGACAATATATGACGTGACGTTCAACGATGGCTGAAGATTCTATACAAGCAGTTCCAACTGTCAGACACTCCATGGTACCAACTCATTTCTTTGAAAAATAAAATAACCTACATTGGAATTAAAATTATAGACACATCTATCACTGTCAAGGATTCTGGCGTTGGACAAACTATATGTATCATTCATTTACAAATCGAAGTGATCAGGAATCTGACCAAAAACCAACCTCCTCTCCAGATCCAAACCCAGGCCGTTTTTCTCCGGTAATTACCCGGACCGAAGCCATCACCGCGACACGGCCGTGATCGTTTCTTGCCGTTCCCGTCGATTGGATCGTTTTAAGTCTCCCTATCTTCCAGGCGGAGGGCTCCCGGGGAGGCGCCCAGGCCGGCGAGGGGTGGTGCCGACGTTAATGACTGCCGGCGACAAATCGGCCGCTTAACCCCGGTCCCCGGGGACTCCCCGGGCGTCGCCGGCACATATTTCAGAGCCAAGGTGAGCGAGGGCCGAGGCTATTTAGACGGCATCGGGTCGAAATGGCTTTTCTTTATTCTTTGCGTACTTTTTCCTTTTTGAGAAAAGATTCAAGATTTCAGGACGAGTTTCAGTTGCAAACGACTGGACAATCAATCTCTAAACTTGCTAATATAGACGGATTTGATTCGTGTTCTTGCTGTTCACGCTCAAGTCTTAGTCGACCATATATGATGTAGGCCAAAATTAAAGAACCACATGGTAGAGATGTACGGGGTGAGTTTTCTAGGATGTTCTCTATGGGTGTCTCTAAATGGGGAAGAATTGCAGTTTTGGGGGTCATAAATATGCGCCTTTCAGATTTTGAAAGAGTTCATGACTTTCTAGATATTTAAAAAAACAAATTTTGGCAATGTTAAAAATGGTTCTTAATTCCATTATAATCCATTTTAAACAAAAAGTTTTCAGATAAAAGTTGTAGATAATCACATCCTTAATGAGACTGTGTTCTACTACTTTTTTTCTAAAGTCTGTCATTTTGGCATATGACGCAAACTTATGTTTTTTTAAAGGGAAACCATAGTTGGCCATGACTTCATAAGAAGCGCCATTTTTTAAGATTTTCAGTGATATAAACTATAATATGTTTTTTTTTTTCGAAAAAATACTGAGTTATAGCCAATTCTTATCATTTTTAAACAATTTCACTTACATCCAAGCTTTGTAAATTAAAATAACCAAAAATTGTAAATATGAATTTTTCAAATGAAGAAAAGCGTGAGGATAATTAGTACAAGTTTTGTTGGCCATATATTTTCGAGGAAACGTTACATACGCTTTTTAGAGAACGGTTTTCAAGACATGTTAGAAAAGTTAAATTTAGAGATTCGCGCATCAATAGATTGGTTCTAAATTGACTTTCATTATGACACACTCGCCCATAATGAAAAAAATGTTAAAAATTGTTTATGTCATAATTATTTAAATTTAATTATTGTTTGTGTTAAACAAAACACCACATACAAAAACTCTATAAAAAAGTATGTCCTACTTTCAAACTTGAAGAAAATTCCTATATTTGTTACTATTCTTATTAATGTAAGTTATGTAGAAATAACACATTAAGACATAAAACAAAATATTTTATTAATAATGATTACAATAATTCAATAACACTTTTACCTATCGCGTGATGTCTTTATTTTTCAGCTGCTCCAGTTTTTAGTATCATGTAGATGTATATGTGTATATGAGATGGTATACAAACTTTATTTTTGACTAATACAACGCTCTGTATCGAAACTTACTTTTAGATTTTTCTTCCGTTTAACTTCAAAAACACAAAACACACGTAATAACACAAACCAAAATGCAAAAGCAATATCGCAAATATTTATTATTTTCCAGAAAACTGGTTATTTGACATATTTTAAAACAAATAAGTTTCAAATATCTTAATTCAAGTTCATACGCATCTGCGTCCGTGCGTTATTCTTCGTTCCGCCACTCCGGTCATATTGAATAAAATTGGTTAAGAAAACACATAAATAGTTTATTTATTAATTGAGTAAAAATCTACACATTTTCGTGCCGTTGCAGTTCTCTTTAGGTTTATAATGCATAAACTTCTTTAGGCGTGTTTGTTTTCATAATTTATCGGGTGGCGATTCGCAACTTTTAATTTACTACAAATGTATTAAAAAAAGTGGCTGGTAATACTGTTTTTCAATCGTAATTTGAAAATTTTACATCCAAGTGTTTATGATGACACATAATAAAGTCACTAAGATAATTCAATTTTTAAAATAAATTATGTTTTAACACTATTATCTCATTTCATACAAAGTCTAACGCAATTCCAGATTTGATGATTTTGTGTTCAAAATAAATTCTCTATCTTAATTTCTGATAATTGAGGCGATAACGATTGACCGTTGGGGACAGTTCAATTCAGGACACACGTATGTGGGGCCTGTAATACTATTTTCAGTAGACGTAGTCTAAGAATCTGAGCGGCATACTGATCGAGGTGCGTGTCCGACACAGCTCTGTTGCCAGATGTATAAAGAAAAAAACTATATATGTTTTCAATAAAAAAAAAACAAAATTTGAAAAAAGTAAATTACTAAAATTCTATCTTTTAAAAGAAAAATCCAATTTCTCGATAGGTATAGTTAAATCGTATATCTATTCAGTTATTATTTAAACTAATTAAAGTTTGAGAAATGACTTTCGCTCTTGTCCTTCAATTTTTGCATTTCAAATCAATGCCATTGTTTCTAATCTATATTTAATGACCAAGGCTTCATTCAGAACAACACAATTAGTGAAATAAATTAATGATTTCAATTAGCGTAGAAGTTTGATCCTCTAATTTGAGTGTAAGCATTCAGAACGTCAAATTTAGTGGTAGGAATTTTCAATTAGTAGAAAAAGTTAACAAACTTTTAACTTTTCCCGTAATTATACTTCAGAATTTGCGAAGAATGTCATTTTGGCTTTTGACTATCATCTGTCAAGAAAAAAATGTGGTTAGAAATCAAAAGTTTATTGTTTTATAAGATAAATATTAGGCTTTCTCATCGCTAGGATATTCTATTAATTTTAATTGTGTTTTTTGGACATTGTGAATGATTGTAAACTAAAATGTATGAAGTTTAATTGAAACCACTAATTTACTCCACTAATTGCGAGATTCTGAATGAAGCTTGAGAAGATTAAAGTGTCTTATACTTACGCTTTAGCGGTATATCATCGGTATATCGAAATGCTGTTCACGATAGTTCATTCCCTCCAAGTACAGCTTTAATAATAAAATTAAGATCACTTATATACCGAGTTATATACCTAATCATCTGAAATGAGGCAACAGCCCAGTTACGTCGAAACAATGGTTCCCGATAGATCACCAAATTTGGAGATACAACATGAAAACTCTGTCGTGCTGTTGTTTCATAGCGAAAGTGTAAAATCTATTGACATACATTACTAATTCACGCTGGTTCGAGACCGGATAAGATCGGATATCTCGTGAGTAAGTGTCGATTTAGACACTCTTCAAGTAGGTAGGTCATTAACAATGATCGACGAGGATCGCAGTTTGGATTCCGCTTAAACAAAGTAGGTCCCGACCAGATTTGCCTGCGCAGCAAAAAAGAGACGTTAACTTAAAATACTGTATTTTTAAGGTTGATTCGCACTATACCTTCCGTTTCCATTCCATAGCTATTATATATCCATTCCGTATTTTTTATTGTATTGAGGCTATACGTAAGCTTCCGTTCCGTATCAGTTCCATACTTTTTATTGATGTACAATTTACATCATTACAAAAGTTTTATTTTAAAAATTGTCTTTTTTTGTCAATCTTTTGAAAAAGGTAATAGATTTAATTAAGAGGTGAAAGAATAAATAAACATCAGCAAAATGTTAACAGAGCTGGTACAAATGTAAGAACTTGAGAACGCTGTTTCCGATACGCTTCAGTCCATCCGCCAAAAAATGTATGGAAAGAAAGGATATGGAACGGAAGGGAAACGGAACGGATAGTGTGCATTGTCCTATTCATTTACATGATACATATAATATGTTATGTAAGCGGAAAGGAAACGGAAGGTATTTGATACCGAAGGTATAGTGAGAATCAACCTTTAATCATCTGAAATTATTTTAATTATGATTTTATTAATTTGTTTTTATATTAAAAAATCAAATTTAATAATTTTCACTCATTTCAAACTCAAAATTAGTGTTATAACAGTATAGACTTTTATACGATGTAGCAACATGGCCTTCGAAGCATTTATTCCGTGCCAAGATAAAAAGAATCGAACCGAGCCACTTAACCACGTCTGCAGGGATAGTTGGTTAAAGGGTGCGATCCAAAGTGAAGGTAATACAATAACGACTAAAAACAAACCGCAGCCCTAAAAGACCAGACAAATTTTAGAGGAACAAAGAGGTCTCCCTAGACGAAAAAAAAGTAAAAGTTATAATCTTAAATTAAATTCTTATTATAACTCTATTCGAAACAGATCTATAATATTTTTGATATTCTTACGTAGGTATAAAACAATTACTAAAACAAATTTTGTTGATAAGTTTCATAGGTCTAGCTCTTACCGGTAAACAACTACCCGGTCGATACGAAAAATGTTTGAAAGAAATAATTTTGGATTGGCTTTGATTTCAACTTTTTTACGTGATTATCTGTTTTTGTTTTTAATTTTGACTCCTTAGAATGTCTTGAAATTATCACTACTCATCAGGGTTGCCACCCGTCCCGATTTGGTTGGGACAGTCTCGATTTTGAATCAAAAGTCCCGCGTCCCCAGGCAAAGTCCTAATGTCCCGATTTTTATTAGTTTACCTAGCAATTTTTTATTAAACCATAAAATTGTAAACATTATTATTAAAAATATGTTTATTAATTTATTGAATTTAAAAACAGTTCTTTCCATGATTTAATTAAAATCTTAGAAATTTTAGAATTAAAAGAAGTAGATATTGATACTCTTTTTAATGAATATTCGATACAATAAAAGCTTTGCGAATTAAGAAATTTGTGAAAAAATTTAATTTTTAAAACTAGAGTAAATCATACCTTCATTGTTTAAGGTTGTTACTTGTATATTAAGTTTGCCACCATCTAATGTTCACGTGCAAAGAATATTCTCACGTATGATGTTGAAGTAGACAGACACTAGAAACAGATGTTCAGTTAAGGTCATTAAATAATGTTATTATTTTTAATTTTATTAGAAACTAGCGTGTACCAGCGACTTCGTTCGCGTCGAATTAATCATTTGTAATGGTGATGATAAAGCAAAACAAGAATTTCCATTAACATACAAACTGGATAAAATTTTCTCACATTTATGTCAGCGTGAGAAAAAACAATATGGCGATATTATTATATAACTTGGTAATATTTGAGGTGTAGTTTCATCTCGTTGGAATTTGACTTTCGAAAAATCCGTTTTTTATGTCAAGCAGTTTAAGCAGAATCGTGGTTAGGAAATTACCCAAGTTTTTGGAACACCCTGTATGATTTTTTAAAAAATTTCAAAATATGTAAAAACCCAAATAAATTAGGCTTGTCCAAGCGTTTTCCCGAAAGACTAACCGTTTTTTAAATAACAAATATTGTAATATTTGAGGGGCGTTTTCACCCTCTTGGAATTTGAGATTCGAGAAACCCCTCCTTATCGAACCTCTACACCCCACAGTCAATCCGTTTGCCAAAAATCAGCTTTTTACGTCAAGCGCTTTAAGCAGGATCGTGATTAATCAATGACCAGATTTTTCCAAACACCCTGTATACATTTTTAAAAAATCTTAATATATGTAAAAAACAAAATAAAATATACGTGTTTAAGCGTTTTTTCGGAAACTTGACCGTTTTTTAAATAAAAAATATTGTAATATTTGAGGGGTGGTTTCACCCTCTTGCCTCATCCCTTCTTATCGAACCTCTATACCCTAGAATCAACCTGTATGCCAAAATTCAGCTTCTTACGTTGAGTGGTTTGAGCAGGATCGTGATTAATCACTATGTCAGGCACTTAAGGATTTTATATATTAGTATAGTGACAAGACTCTTACAGCAACAAAATCAAATAAAAAAATATTCATTCCAATTGGGGGTTAGAACCTTTGGTGTTACAACAGCAAAATAAAACACTAATTGACCACAATGCACTAAGACACTATTTTTAACACTGGAAACGCGTTTCGCTAACTGTGAATCTGAATCTAACCATCAATTTTCATCTGCTAACCTGGTTAGCGAAACTGCAAATTGAATTTTTGTGAATTAGACATATATGTCCCTGTTGATTATTTATAACTGTATTCTACTAGCATTGAGACTATTATAGATAATCAAAGGAGGATTTGAGACAATTCAATTTATATGCTAAATTACGTATCCCAAATGAACCCTTTGCCAAAAAAAGTCGTCATCCGAAATATCGCGTTCGAATAAATCAGAGCCTTTGAGTTTAAAATTGATAAAATCCATATATAAGTGCCGGTTGGTTTCACTTATAAAGTATTAGCAATCGCGATATGGACTCCCCTGTGGCAGTCTATCATACCTCATCCTTGCCAGCAGGAAGGGTCTTTTTCCACTGTGAGAAACAACGAGGGTCGTTCTCTAAAAGAAATCTTCTCTCTGTCTTAAATGCTTAATAAAAAATAAAAACTTAGAACATTCTTTTTCCTTAGGGAATGTTCTGCTCTACTGTGTATTTAAATTTATATAATAACTGATCAAATATAATCCAGGATGCTTATAACAATTTGATAAAAATTTCATTTAAAAACTATAGAAAGTAGACTGCTTCAAAATGAGAATATATTTTTTTATTTTTCAAGCCTTAAAAAATGACACTAATATACAGGGTGTCCCAGAAATAAGTGCAAGTATTTTAACTGGTAGTATAATAGTTCAACTTCAGAAACACGCCTATGAGGTTTCTTTTGCGAAAAAAAAAATTTGCGAAATTCTATTTTTTTTAGTTAAAAAACATAATTTCTTGATAATATGGCAACATAGGTATTAGATTAAATTTACAAGAAAGAAAATCCAGAAAAGATCCAGTGGTTCTCAAAATTTTAGCAAAAAATATTTTTTTTTGGAAATTTTCACTCTCCGTTATTTTGGACTTATTTGAAAAACGATAAAGAGAAAATAAGATTCTTTTATCGAGATCTATCACCTCTTAAAATACTTGCACTTATTTCTGGGACACTCTGTATAAAAGTGCTGTCATTTTAGCTATAAAAATAGTAATCAAATTATCAAAATTTGTCCGAATATGTATATCTGTAACATATAATAAGGAATAAGGAAGAAGGACCATTATTGTAGATAATTTTATAATTTACAATTTTGGAATGAGCTATTTTTTGAAAAACGAGAAAAATCCAAAAAACAAAAATTTTGACATTTGACGTTGAATAACTTTTTAAGCCCCACGTCTACTTAAAAAGTTATTCAACGTCAAATGTCAAAATTTTTGTTTTTTTGGATTTTTCTCGGAATCGATGGATTTCTTCTTGTTTATAATGGCTAGCCCAAGATCTCTATCAAAATTCAGCTTTGTCGGAATTTTTTGGTAGATTGAAATGTTTAATTTGACCGAGTATAAACCAAACTTGTTTATTATACCTCTCCATGGTGATATGTTTATACCATCTCCTCGTGATATATTTCGCACAAAATATAAAAAAAATATAGATATTTTTCGTAGAATGACCCTGAAGGAAGTCACGAGTCGGCGGGCGACAAAACCGAGCGTTATTTGCCCGCCTCTACGTCACGGGGCCAAATTAAGAATATGATTTCGGAGGATTATGTCACGGAGAGATAGAGAGAAGGAGCCGACCCCGCCCATTCTCTAATTGCGGCCCGTTTGAGATTTTAATTCGGTTTAGGACGTTCGGCATGGCAAAGGAGATAAAAAGCGCACGAATTACTGCAGGAATCGCAGCTAAATGTCAGAAATTACTGCCAGCTTTAAACGGTAGGTACATTCTATTTTTTAAAAGTCTTTTCGTTTTTATGTTATAAATATTGTTACTATTTTTCCTTTTTCTGGATAGTTTCAGTGAAATAAACAATATATATTTTTCGGCCAAAAAAAAATTATTACAAATACAAGAACTGTCCTGAAATCAAAACTATATTAGATATTTAGATGGTCTATACTTACTTTACTATAAATATCGTAGTCTTAAATCATACAGAGTGTTCAAATCTACGTCAAAATTTCTAAAATATAAAATAATTAATCTTTGTTTTTTTAAATGGTATTATCCTTGTTTATATATTAAGTATTATTTTATAATGTATATTATTTTCTTATTAGATGGAGAGTTACAAAAATGAACATATTTTGTATTTAAAGTATTTTAAATGTTTTAATGGTTTCGCAGATACACGCCAGTATTATTTCCTATGGCTCTTTCAACGGTAAAATACGGGAGACAAATCACTGGGTGGCTTTGATAAAAATTTATTTTTATTTTATTTATACAGGCTGTCTCAGAAATAAGTGCAAGTATTTTAAATGGTGGTAGATCTCGATAAAAGAAACATATTTTCTCTTTATCCTTTTTCAAATAAGTCCAAAATAACGGATTTATTTGACTTTGAAAATTTACAAAAAAAAAATTTGAGAACCACTGGATCTTTTCTGGATTTTCTTTCTTGTAAATTTAATCTAATACCAATGTTGCCATCTTTTCAAGAAATTATGGTTTTTAACTAAAAACTAAAAAAAATTGCAATAAAATTTTCAAAAATTTTTTTTCGTGAAAAAAAACTCATTGGCGTGTTTCTGGGATTAAACTATATACTACCAGTTAAAATACATGCACTTATTTCTGGGACACCCGGTATATTATTTTTTCGTGAAAAATGCCATAATATTATGAAATATAAAACAGCGAATATCTGCGAAGCCGTTAAACCCTTTGAAAAACGGTTTTGAAATACCCTATATATAAAAAATGTTCATTTTTTACTTCTCCATCTACTGAAAAATGGCTATACAGGGAGTTCCATTTAAAAAAAAATCATTCCGATCCACGCACACTTTTTTGAGCCACCCTATAGAAGTTAAAATGTTTTCCTGAAATACATCGCAGTACATAATTAAGGTGTGCAGTTGAACAAAATTCCTAAGTTGTTTGTTCTAGAAGTACAGATGCTCGACGCACTCTTGCCAAACCCTGTATAAAAAAAGCAAAAAATATATATATATAGGTAATTTTAATACCAAGCAGGAATAGTCCTTTAAAATGGACGACAATCCCTGATGATTTTAAAAATAAGATATAACAAGAACTTAATTTAGTAATAACAAATAAAGATCAACTTTAAACTCCAATCTCCATAAAACCGAATACAATCAACTTGATATTGTCTCAACCAAAAAAAAGTACGAAGAAGAAAAAGGAGACACAACACAAGAAGCAAAACGGTCTGATGCGTCCGAATCAGAAATCGAACTCAATAAAATCAAACTGGGAAACGACTGAGCAGGGGAAGTTTTATTTTACGGCCTGCATAGTGGCAGGCAGCTAGCGGCGCGGCGGTCCCGAGGCATGTATCTTGCCGGCGATATCTTTTTTATCGACGGCGATACACGGCACCTGCTAGGGAGCCAGGGGAGTTCCCGGCCATCTAATTAGGATATTCTTTTGATTAAGGCCCATTTAGCTGGCTATCGGTTTAGTCCGGGGGCTGAGATACGAATCGAATCGGCAAAGGATAAATTCAGTCAAATTATTTAACGACACTTGAGTACTTGAGTATTGTGTACAAATTGTGGCAGCCTGATTTAAATTTTAGCCTAACTTTTATTTTGAATGACTCTGTAGGATCTCTGTAAAATCAGCTTTGTGTTTCAAACGTCACAAAAGTAGTATTTTTTGCGACGTGATTGACATTTTGTAACGCCTAGTAAAACACTTTTCGCCTAAGCACCAAAGTATATTATTAAACTGACATTAATTGTCAAATTCAACGAGTGTACGATTGCAATTAAAAAAAAGTAGTACAACAAAATATGATTTAATCTGCTGGTCTATAATAAAATATTAAAAATTGCCCGTTTTGAAAGGTAAGTAAATCTTTTATACTTTTATTTCGCCACGTATACCTACCAATTATTACCAAATTCATGGTAACGCCTAAAAAGTTAGATGGCATAATTGTATTGTTTTCATAGTGACGAAGATATCCACTTCTCGATATCCTTATAGACCAGGAGTTCTATCTGGGACTACCTTTGAATAAGAAGACTAAGGAATGAGCATAATGCTATCCATGTATTCATGCATGGTGGGCGGAAAAAGGACTCTAGGGTGGGGATCCTTGACAGTTCTGTTTGACGATTCTTTTGACACATTTGAATTTGATTTGAAATTTTGTGGATTTGTCAGTCTTTATGGAGCTTATTTTATGTTATTTATTATTTATTCTACTACTGAGAGTTGTATAAAGGTAGTAAGTCTAGATGAGAAATTGTGGCAGAACTTAAATTAACAGTGACACTATTGCGATTTATCGAAAAAGACTCTAAAATAGTTGGTTGTGTAGCGTGCGGTAGATCGGCAAAAATCGAGTGAAATAATGGAACAACTTTTCGCGAGTAAGTGACTATATAATAGACATACGTGTAGTAAACCGATCATTTATGAAATTCACTTAAATTAACTAATTATATATTTCTTCTTGCATTTTTGCTTTTATTTACTACTTGTCAAAGATTAGATGTCAAAGAATTTAGATACGTCAATTTGACTTACCTGCTTCAGTAGCGTATCGGATGTTTATGGTTATAAATAATTATTATAACTTATCTATTTTTATTAGAATTTTATATTTTTATAACAATTTTAATAACTACCAACATTTATTCACAACGTAAAATAAAAAAAAATATTGAGTCTACCCCACGTCTACCCTATATCATAGTTATACATTTTTTAAATAAAATTAGAACGGCACTAATAAACCGGAATTTAAGTCGGCCATATTTGAGGCCTATCGCGGTAGACCTAAGATTTGTTATATGCTCCTTCCTTAGTCTTCTTATTCAAAGGGGACTACTAATAATTTGACATAACTTTTGGGGTTATGTCCTAATTCTTCCCTATTTTAGGTCTTTTTTTATTAGTGGCAATTGAACAATATGGATATTTTTTTGTATGGCGTATGGTGGTATGCGCAAATTTAACGAAACTGGAGCCACTATCGATCATACCTTGTTTTCTTTGTACCATGAGTAAAAATCCTGCAATCATGAGAATGCCACGGCAAACGTCAAAATAATGACAAATCACGCTCCCCTAAAGTGTTCGTTGCAGTGCTAGAATGTATAATGTAAAATCGTTTTTCAATAATTCTAAACATTCTAAAGGCAAACAATTTTGTAGATATACTTAAAAAATTGAATTAGGTTCTTCAGACAAGGTTGATAGTTTTAACAAGGAAAAACTGGATGACCACAGCTGACACTATTAATCTAATCAGATGTTTTCATTTAACCTATCGATATTATTTGTTGCGAGGTTTGCATCCCTAACCACAATAGATCTGGAAAGATTGCAGTGAAACAAGCTAACAGCCCATTCCATCGGCGCTCGCACTAGCGTCCAATTCCGTATTCCACCCCTCGGTGACGTCGCCGTCCCGTAACTGCCGCTCCTCCTGCCGATCCGGCCGTCTTCGCCGTCCCCCCGCACTATTTATTGACTGCAAGTGGACATCGGCCATAAAATATATCGCTTCCGGGGCCCGGAGGCGATCGGCCCGAAAAAACTCGGGGACCGAGGCCATAACGACGCACACCAGATACAAACGACCGCTTCTTATCTTATTGCTGGTCGTCGTCAATTGACGGGGTCTTAAGACAAACAAACGCGCCGGGAGACTGGCTGAAGGAAATCTGGAACTTAGATCATAAGAAAGGTTTATGTTATTCATATGTTTAGTTAATATGTATTTATAAAAAAGGAATATAATTCGGATCCCTGATTCCTAAAATACTTTTCTTCTTATCTTGCTCGTCGTTGATTAACGAGTTTTAAGAGAAGCAAGTTATTTGTTTATTGTTATTTACCGAGTGCGTCTGAAAAGTGGCTCACCCCCTATAACTTTTTTATTTTTTCAGATAAAAAATCGAGGTAAAAAATTTGGTATGTTATAATTAGGATTGATTGACGTATTCAATTGTTTTCGGGTCACTTCTTGTTTCACCGGAAATGACTTTTGATTTTTAAATTACACCCTCGGTATTTTTTTATTTTATTCGATAGAAAATTACATTCTGAATCGAATGACATATCATATGTCAACTTTTGACATATTCGCTTAAAAACAAATTGTATTTTAAATTTCAATCTAGAGTGCCATGGCTGTGTTAGATTTGATCGTCTAATGTTTTTAGTGTCTGGTCCTGGCCGGTTAAAAGATGCCCAAATAGTATTTTTAATCATATCTCAATGTTTTCAAATGGAACGAGGGTGGCTCATTAGCATATTTGGAAAAAGCATTTTTTTACGAATAATTTGATACCAAAACCTTGGTATTTTGAGTCAAATTATCGTTATGAACCGCATGTTACAATTTTAAATAAACCATATGCGAAAATGTCAAAAGTTGACATATGATATGACATTCGATTCAGAGTGTCATTTTCTATCGAATAAAGCAAAAAAATACCGAGGGGGCCATTTAAAAATCAAAAATTGGTGATCATTTCCGGTGAAACCAGAAGTGGCCAAAAACAATGGAATACGTCAGTCAATCCCAATTTATGTAATATACCAAATATAGTTGTTTTAAGTGAAAAAATAAAAAAGTTATAGGGGTGAGTATTTTGAGACGCACCCAGTATAGGGTGTTCCATTAGAAAAAAAACAACTTTGATATGTAACTTTTTTCGAGGACACCCTGTATAACTCTATATATTTGTATAAAATGCTTTCAATTGACCTACATTCTCCTAAAATTTCATTTCGATGTATAAACTACCGTTCTCCTTGAAGCCTCCGCGTCGTATGAGAGGCGCCACCCTGTACAACAATGAGAAATGTTTCTTTGCTTCCAAAAGTCTATATAGAATAACAACCTGTGTTATAGCATATTAAACAAAAAAAAAAACATAACCAAAATACAGTGTATGCTCAGAGTTCCGAAAATGTACGGGGAAAATCCAAAGCAAAGAAATGTAAGAAAACCAGGAAAGGTAACTGGATTACGGTCCGCATCGCGTCGCATCCAAAGCCTCCGCTCAATTAGCCAGGATTGCGGAAAGAATAGAGAATAGAGAGAAGTAGGGGAGGGTCGTGTCGTGTCGAACGGTCGCAGCCGATCGATGTCACCGGGTGATGGAATCGTTAAAGATCCGGTCGGGGTGACGACGATCACGGGATTATATGATTATAGATACTTGACCGACACTTCTGTTTGCTGTCCTAATTTCGGGTAGAATTTAAAAAGAAAGAGCCCCAATGATAATTAAGTTTCTGAAGAAAAATCTCGAAGTTTCACCAATGAAACAAACCTTTAAAAATAAGAGCCCATATAGGCACGTTTGTTCTAATATTAGATAAATTCAAAATTCAAATTAAGAACTTCCTAGCACCTAATTACGGTTACCCATATCGGTTACCTTATGCTCTAGAGACTATAGCAATTACAATTTTTCAAATGAAACGGAAGGATAATTTTGTTATTTCGTACCCCACGCTTGGTATTTCGAGTCAAATTGTCATTATGAACCGCATGTTACAATTTCAAATAAACTATATGCGAAAATGTCAACAAAAAAGAATGACATATGATCACAACATTACGTTTCATAGCTACAGGGTGTTAAATTCTTAATAATTTTTCGATTTATTATAATTTTCTTTCAAATACTTTTAGCGTTTCGAATGAAATTTTGAGGGTAAAAGTTACAATAAATGCGAAATATTTTAAAGTTAAAAAAGTGTCGACATATTCACCAGGGACGTGCATATGGGTTATCACTGGAATATTTTTCTATAAAATGTATGTACGCCACTGACTTTTTTCTCTTGTTAACGAAATACTGTAAGCACTTAATAATATATGAGGTAAGATATAATTCATTAAATTTATTTTCATTTTAATTTTATTAATTTCTGATTAATAAAACTGCCTTTATCTCGTCAAGGAGGCCGAATTCGACAAAATATCAAGAGATAACTTTTAATTTGCATGAAACGGCCTATACAATTTTGATATCAAAAGAAAAAAAGTCAGTGGCGCAGATGTTTTTTTTTAAATATTCATTATAAGCCATATGCACGCCCCTGATGAATGTGTCGACACTTTTTTAGCATTAAAATATGTAGCACTTATAATAACCTTTACCCTCAAAACTTCATGGGAAACACTAAAAGTACTTATGAATGAAAATTATGATAAATCGAAAGATTATTATAACTTTAACACCCTGTAGTTACGAAAAAAGCAGAATCGGGCCTGAGAAATCTATCCACGAGAGATGGCACATGTTTTTTGAAACACCCTGTACACATATTTGCATAAAGTTTAGAAAACCTTCTTTGAAAATTTATCTGAAGTTGATATTATTTTCCCAAATGACACTGGAATATAAGAGGGGACATTTTGGTTGTTTTTTTTTCTGGAGTTTTGTTTGGTTTTTTTTTCTGAGTCTTGGAGACCTCTATGTCACATTTTCTAAAAAATTTCAAAAGTTATCAATTAATTGAATAACTTAATTATATAATAGTAAAATATCTGTTAATTATTATTATTGCAGGTGACTTTACAATTCTGTGGTGCATCTATTTCTCAATTTTAAAACAGAGAATATTTGTTTTTTTTATAGGAGTCCTATATTTTTTACGCCTTAGCCTCTTAAAAGTTCATCAACTTCTAGCACTTGTTTTCGTGTTGTTATTTAACGTATATTTATAAACATTACCATTGTTATGTATAGCTTGTATTTATTACTTAATCCATTTTGACCAATAATTTTAAAAATACCGGAATATAATTTTATATTTCAAAAATATCCTATCCCCAATAGATATCTTATTGTTAAGACACCAAAAGATTTAAGTTAGATTAATAATAAACAAAAATTACATTTTTAAAAGCAGTTAAAAAAATAGTTACCTATATCGTAGGTCAAGATCTTTAACTTGTATTTAATTCTTATATCACTCATAACTATTTTACAATAATCATTTGTTACAATTTAAAATAGTAAACCTAAATTTACTTGAAATATTGTAACCGACTGAATAGTTACTTAAAATTACTGTCATAATTCTATTGAACCTAATAATTAATTTTTATTATTAATTATACAAATATTACAAAGGTATAAAATAATTTACTATGCTATAAATATATTGTTTTATTAGTTTTATGATAATTAGACAATTATTATGAATAATAACGGCATGTTCTAAGAAAGTCGTTAATAAAAATTCAAACGAAAAATTTCATTGGCATCTGTTTTATGTATTTTGATAGAATTTTATAACTGACAACAATGAAATAAAAATATAAACTTTTTATTGATCGGTATTTGATTTAATTATTTATCTATACTAATATATAAAAACCTTGAGTAACTGACATACTGATTAATCACGATCCTGCTCAAACCACTCGACGTAAGAAGCTCAATTTTGGCATACAGGTTGATTCTAGGGTGTAGAGGTTCGATAAGAAGGGATTTTTCGAAATTCCAGTTCCAAGAGGGTGAAAGTAAAATATTACAATATTTTTTATTTAAAAAACGGTCAAGTTTCCGAAAAAACGCTTAAACACGTATATTTTATTTTGTTTTTTTACATATTTTAAGATTTTTATAAATTTATACAGGGTGTTTCATAAAATATGACCATTGAGTAATCACGATTCTGCTTAAACTGCTTGACGTTTAAAGCTGATTTTTGGCAAACGGATTGACTGTGGGGTGTAGAGGTTCGATAAGGAGGGGTTTCTCGAATCTCAAATTCCAAGAGGGTGAAAACGCCTCTCAAATATTACAATATTTGTTATTTAAAAAACGGTTAGTCTTTCGGGAAAACGCTTGCACAAGCATAATTTATTTGGTTTTTTTACATATTTTGATTTTTTTTAAGAGAAAATTTCAAAAGTTGACATATGATATATCATTGTATTCAGAGTGCCATTTTCTATCGAATAAAATAAAACAATACCGAGGGTGCCATTTAAAAATCAAAAGTTATAGTATTTTCCGGTAAAACAAGTGATCGAAAACAATTGAAAACGTCAATCAATCCTAATTTATGTCATGTACTAACATACCAATTTTCGTTTTTTTTATCTGAAAAAATAAAAGAGTTATAAGGGTGAACCAATTTTGAGAAACATTCGGTAGAGAAACCGTTTAAAACCTTTTCAAAACTCTAGGAATTTCTTCCTCTAATTTATCTTATTTTTCACTGTAACACTTATAGTAACTTTTTACCCTCAAAATTTTATTCGAATATCTAAAAGCAGTTGAAAGAGAATTATAATAAATCGAAAAAAAATAAAAGCTTTAACACTACGTAGCTACGAAAAAAAGCAGAAACGGACCCATGTTGATATAAAAAATAAATCTTATTTTTACATGAGGAACACAACCGATGGCACATGTTTTTTTTAAACACTCTGTATAAACTATTTTCATAAATAAATTGAAATAAATAATCATAAATTGAAGAAGAAATACAAAAAATCATTAAAATAAAGGCTTATAGCTAGATTACCGCCTAAATCCAGTGAAAACCCCTCTCGATATTCAAGACAGATCAACTGAAACTGCCACTATCACTGCTTGCTGATTTTCGTGGGTAAAGAAATATGTGTCAAGGGTGACGGAAAAGGGCAAATTAGGTTCATTAGGGCATACTGAGCACAACCTTTCGACCGAATAGTAGTGATGTCCTTTAAAAAATCGATATTTGTGTCGGTTTTTTGATTCGTGGCCACATGATACATTAGTTAAAATGGTGAATTAAGAATACGTAATTAAGTTTATCGAATAGTAATTAAGTTAATTTTAGTACTAAAGCGAAAGCTGACCTCAATCTGCATGATTTGAATGATTGAAGTAACAGTAGTTTTGTTATGCAATATGTGTAAAATCTGTAACTTAATCCCACAGTCATACTTTATGTGTCAAAAAGGGAAGAAAACCTTTAGCTATGCCTTGTCAGATCATACCCTACATTCTCTGCTTTTGATCCTACAAAAGCTCTCTTATAGTGAAACTTGCCTAATGTAAAAAGTTTTAAAGACAAGTTAATTATTATGGGAAGATGCATATCTTCAAACTTTTCCGTGAGCTTACCCACCGTCATACGCGAAATCTGCAATTTTTAAAATATCGATAATATTTGGACATCCCTAGTAAACAAATAGTAGGCGACCTGCAAACTTTTTCATCTGCCAAAGAGAAATACTTGGAGTAACCCCAAATCCAATGATATATTACCTTTCTCGAGTTTTTCAATCACTCTATTGCCTAAGAAAAAGTCACAAACATTAATATTATCCACAAGTTTAAGAACTTGATATCCACAATTTGAAAGTTTATACCTTAATTTTTGTAACAAAATATTGTGACAAATTATTAGTATGAGAAATATTTCTTTTATTTTATGTTTATAAAAGAATGTTTATCTATACTCCAAATATTATACGAAAAAGGGACACCTTAAAATTTTGATGTATTTTAAAGTTTTATATGTTGTGTTCTAGTGGACCGATTTTGATGATTTTTTAAGCAGTTTGTAGCGAAATTATTTGACTTTTTAGTGTTTCTTTCTAAATTAAAAATGATCTGAGAGAAAACAAAATCTTGATATTTTGGTGAAAGTTTGGAACGCCCTGTGGAGTACGTTAACAAAGCAAAAAATGTAACAATTATTTTATCACCTAGGTGTATCTTTTCTCGATAGTTTATTTTTTCATTTATCTCAATAACTGTATTTCTTTTGGAGATATTCGCTTTTGAAAACGAGACTAACATATTTTCGTGTTTTTTACATTGAAACCATGCCTTTGCCTTTGGTCCTAGTAGCCGGAGAGCTGGCGACATATTTAGAGAACATATTTTAGGCAAGTTAGAATAACAAAAAAAAAATAAAGTTTAATAACTTGTAAACCCAGAATCCCTAGAAATAAGTATGCTAGACTTTTTTTTCGGGTTTAAAGTGTAACCCGACCATTCCAAATATGTTTAATTATTATACCTGGAAAACATGCTTTAGGCATTCTAAAATTTTTACAGCGTGTTTATTAGATGATATTAAAAAATATGTGTTAATTTCCAGACGAATTCAATGGGATTTAATACTTGCCAGACGCGAATAAAGATTTTAAATGAGCGCGACAAAAAAGTCTTATGAGTATCTATAAGCGCGAGAAAGATAGTTTATTGAGACCCGTCGGCAGCCGATGCGGCTGACTGTAACGGTATTTTGGAGTACTTCAAATTTTCATAAAAACATTTTTTTTTCGGTTTCATTTCAATTATTTGCAGGCTTTTAATTCAGAGATTATTTTGTTGGAATTAAGTTACCATGTACAAATATGTATTTATAAATTAAATCTTGACGTGCATAGGGTAAATAGTTTAGAATAATTACCGCAAATAAATATTTTAGTAACTACTAATTTCGCTACTAAATACTAAATCACAATGGATAAAAAACATTTAAGTTGTGTAGTTTGTAAAAAAGTTATTAGTGACAAAGTTATTGTTTTTGATGAAGGCAGACAAAAATGCAAAGAATTTTTAAAAGTGCACCAACAACATTAAAATTTAAAGAAGTGGTTTTACCAGAAAACGTAGTCCCGACAAAAGGGTACCATGTACAGTGCTAAAAAAATAAATATTCTGGAATTTTATTAAAGTACCATTGTTAATCTTTCTAAATAGATTCAAACGTAAGTAAAAGTGCTTTACTTTTATGCTTAGGCGTTAAAATGACTTTTTTATATTGTCAATCAGGTCGCAAAAATTAATAATAATATATCTAATATGTCACAAAAGTATAATAATAATTATACTTTTGTGACGTTTGAAAAAAATATATTTTATATTATGCTCATTTTTAAATAATTATTCGTCTTTTTATTCTTTCAGATACAAAATACTTAAATTAAAAAGTCTTCTTATTGAAAGGATTTCAATCATTAATTTTTATTAAAAAATGTGTCTTTTTATTTATTCAATATTAGTTAGTTTTTTTTAAGTTTTTACGACTACAAAATGCTGTTACGTCAGCCGCATCGGCTGCCGACGGGTCTCAATAAACTATCTTTCTCGCGCTTATAGATACTCATAAGACTTTTTTGTCGCGCTCATTTAAAATCTTTATTCGCGTCTGGCAAGTATTAAATCCCATTGAATTCGTCTGGCAATTAACACATATTTTTTAATATCATCTAATAAACACGCTGTAAAAATTTTAGAATGCCTAAAGCATGTTTTACAGGTATAATAATTAAACATATTTGTAATGGTCGGGTTACACTTTAAACCCGAAAAAAAAGTCTGGCACACTTATTTCTAGGTTAAATAGATGCTAAAATTTAATAATAAACAAATTTCAAGTTGCCTAAAGAATGTTTTTTGGATTTATTTTTTTGCAAATGTTATGGGTTGCGCAGTAGCGAAATACCCCCAACCCCCCAGCCAGACTCAGAATTCTGGGTTCACCAGTTAATAAACTATACATTTTTAGTTATTCTAGCTTGCCTAAAATATGTTCTCTAAATATGTCGTCAGCTCTTAGGCTAGAGCAAACTAGTCAACAAACCTATAAAATAGTGTTTATGATTCATGTAATGTCTCCTTCTTTGAAAACTCATATTATTATTGTTTGTTTTGCAGTTACTCTAGCAGATATGGTTTTAAGTCCAAAAGTTGATCTCCACCATGATCAATAATTAACAATAGTAGCAATAGTCGATACTTCAATACTTAAATCTATCTCTACTAGAGTAAACGCCAATAAACAATACTAATTTGACTTTTTAATAACAGTGACATTACAAATATACTAAACACTATTTTATAAGTGTGTTGATGAGAACACAAAATCAATGCTAAAATTGCTGTAAATGGTTACAGTCTTATTTAAAACCGAATATCTCCAATAAAAATAAAGATATTGAGATGACTCAATAAACAAACTATCGAGAAAAGTTGTACCTAAATAATAGAATTATTTTTAAATTCCTTGCATCCCTAACATATTCCACAGGGTGATTCAAACTTTCACCAAAATATCAACATTTTGTTTTCCCTCGTATAATAGACAGGAGGAAACTTCGTGACCCCCCTGCCCCTTGTCGCAGTATGTCACAGTATGTCACATTACGGTGATACCCCCCCCCCGTTAACGTGTGACGTAATTTATGGATGGCCCCTAAATTGCCCAAGGGTGATTCAAAAAAAAATTGTATGAATGAAAACTCACCTTGTATAATATTTTTCATATACTAATATACGATGTTAAATAATTATTATGAGATATCGAATTTCGTTCTAGATATATGGTCAACGACCGTTCTTAGGTAAGAAGAGCTCAAAAAGTTCAAGCTCAGCAATATTCCGCCATTCGACACCATTCTAGCCACAATATCCGATCTAAATGTAATTGGTGCCGTTAAGGTAGTTCACCTTTTGTTAACAAATCCCCGATAGTTTATTTATATAGAAGTAATTATGAAAATTGTTTAATCAATTCTTCTATCAACAATAACAGGCCCGACCAATCGCCTGATGGGATTTTGCAAGTAATATTATTTTAATGATTGAAGAAATATGTAGACGCGTGCATTTTATCGCACAGAAAATGTACGGCATATTGTTTATAATTTTTTCCATGTTATTATCTGCGTTTTGGTGAAAAATATAAGGCGATTGAATAGTCAATTGATTCATAAAAGTTTATGTGAATGAATATGGGAGCGCTGTCGCAGAAACAAGATATTTTTAACGATAAGTGTTGATACCATTAAGCACAGGAAGAATGAAATATATTATGCAAACTAATTCACGGGCGATAGTTACGTGGGGATGATGATATATTCTTTTGGAATGTACATGGATTTATTAATGACTTTAAAAATACCATTGAAATAAAGTTATTTTCCCAGACAAATGTCAATCTAATATACAGTATGTTTCCGAATTGTCTTTACAAGAGGAAAAACCTTTTTATTATTGACATTTTGAGAAAACTGCATTCTTCATAAAACTTTTTGCTTGCTCTAACTTCTATATGGTGTCTCAAAAAAGTTTGAGTGGATCAGGATGATTTTTTTTAAATGTTACTTTACATAATCCTAAGATATGTATAAATATATTTCGATAGTTTTAAAGCTAATAATAAATAAATAAAAAATATATATTTTTCATCATTCATTAAGAAAAATTATTAGAAATACAAGAACTGTTCTGAAATCAAAACTATATTAGATATTTAATTTAGATGGCCTATAACTTACTTTGCTATAAATATCGTAATCTTAGATCATACAGGATGATTTTTTTTAAATTTTACGCCAAACTTTCTAAAATATAAACTAATAATGTCGTTGTTTTTTTAAATGAAACACCCTGTATATTATTTTTTTATTAGATGGACAAAAAAAATACAAAAAATGAACATTTTTTGTATTTAAAGTATTTCAAAATTTTTATTGGTTTGGTAGATTTACTACCAATGTAGTTATTTACTACTTTAGTAGTTTAATTCTCCGTTTATTGAAAAAATAATATACAGGGTGTTCCATTTGAAAAAACGAAGAAAAAATATTTTATATTTTAGAAAGTTTGGCGTAGAATTTTGAGCATCCTGTATGATTTACGATTACCATATTTACAGCAAAGTAACTACAGACCATCTAAAGTAAGTACTTATTATAGTTTTGATTTCAGGATAGTTCTTGTATTTTTAATAATTTTTTAAGAAAGGCTGAAAAATGTATATTTTTTATTTATTTATTAACATCTCTGAACCTATCGAAATATATTTACTCATGTCTTAGGATTATGTAGTGTGATCTGAAAAGAAGCCAAAATGCAATAATATACAGGGTGTTCCATAAAAAAAAAATAATCCCGATCCACTCACACTTTTTGAGCCACCCTATAGAAGTTAAAATATTTTCCTGAAATACATCCTAGAACATACTTTAGAGTTGCACTTAAACAAATTTTCCAAAAATTTTTATTCTAGGAGCTACAGATGCCCGACGCCACAGAGTTAAAAATTAAAACCCGACGCACTGTTGCTGGACCCTGTAGAACTAGAAGAACTAGAAAATATTAATCATAATTTCATGCATTTTTTCATTTTCTCTAAAACGGTATGGAAATTTGGAAAAGCATAAAAGGGATTAACCATTTTAGAACAAGCAAAAATTTTTATGAAGAATGCATTTCTCTCAAAATGTCAATAGTAAAAAGTTTTTTTCTCTTGTAAAGACAATCCAGGGACACACTGTACATAGTGTACATATAACTCATTAAATAATAAAACTAGAAATGAATGTATCAACAAAATTGGCGTGCCCACGATGTAGTTTAAATTCTAAATAGGGAAATTAAAATAAATTTGGTTGCACATCATAATACGACCACCAGCAATCTCTATAAGACGACGCATGGTGTCATTGATGACGTGCAACGAAAGTTGTTTTAATTTCCCTATAGCTGATTTGAATTCCAGTTTATCAGTTGGCCAGCGTTCGACATTTATTTTGACATCGAATTCCAATCGACCGTTACTCACGATATCCGATCTCATCCGGCCAAAGTTTACAGGATCCGGCCTCGAACTGGCTTGAAAGAGCAGTATGTGTCAATAGAGTTTACACTCTTGCCATAAAACAACAGCACGACAAAGATTCCAGACGGCCTCCCGTCCATCCACTCGCATCGTCTAACGTCGCTTAACTTCGGTGATCTATGGGGTCGGGAACCGGTGTTTCGACTTAACTGACCGTTTCCCAAAAACTTGATAATTTTGAAAGTTTGGTTAAACATGGCAGTCAAGTGAACACTCAACACGCTCAACCTGTATCAAGGAAGTCTTTACTGCAGAATCTGCGATAAAGATCCTAAAACAGCGAAGCACATAACCCGTCACTGCGAGACTCTGGATCGCAAACGACACTTTTATTTGGATAAGCTATATAGGCTAGAACCGGAGGAACTATGCTCCCATCCTATTAAGGACCTGCATAAGTTGGTGCAGGGTACAGGATAGGAGAATGGGTGCAGATATGGAAAGGGGACAAACACAATAGGCCTCACAGGTCGCAGTGTTTCCGGCACAGGACAGCCCTTTGTTATTGAAAAAAAAATAACCAAATAGTTTAGCAGATTAACGCGAAATACCGCAAAAATGAAGTGATGTCTGTCCAACGGGACATGAGATGATTTCGACAGAGCACATCCAATGTTGTTAGAATAAATAACAATTTATTTTTATGTTCTATTATTGGACAGACTATACCTAGTTTTCATGTAACAGTGTTGGATATCAATGATGTATTTTTAAAGCTCTGTTATTAATAATAATGGCGTTTCGCTTTTCGATCGAACGTCATAAAAGCCGAGTGCAATACGCTCAAAGGCACTAAACGTGCTTTTTGATAAACTGTAATAATATATACTTTATAAGTTATATACAGGCGGTCGGCGGCTAACAATGTGCTGAGGTGTTTCCTACCCGTCGTTCGTCGGTCGGGCTTAAGTTACGGCGAGGCGGCGGCCACGATGCCCGACTCAAACGAATTGTTTGTGTCAGCGCTTTTCTTCCACTTGTTGTCACCTTACAGCTCGGCGACTCTTAAACAGAGCCAGAGTCCCTAAAAATCGCGACAAAAGTTATTTTGACGCGGTAGTCTAATCCGGCAGCCAACCTAACTAGCCTCTCGTAAATTGCCCAGAGTAAGACTGACATTACCTATAATAAACACTCTGATTGACTACAGAGCCGGGCAGTTGTTTAACACAAGTTTCAGAATAAAGTTTCAGGGGGGAAGTTAATCACCGCAACTTTATAAATCTATTGTGCTCCCCTTTCTTGAGTTGTAACTCATCATACAGTCCCAAGACTTTGGCAAAAGCCAGTATTTGAAACCGTTTTACACAGGTTAGTTCTCCATCGCTGATATCAGTCGTCCTCAAATTTATGGCACGAATGATTGTCATCTCAGCGCACTCAGTTGATGAGGTGTTCTGGATTTTCCCCATTTTCCTTACAGAAAATGCATTCGCCGTTGTTTCTTAGCTTCAATCTACTGAGGTGTTCATTGAGGAGACACTGTCTTGTTAAATACCCGGTCAAGGAAAATCTTTGATATTTTTCGGTCGTGAGTCCTAAGAAAGTTCTTCGAGCGGCTGAGACCGTTGGAGAATTCCCATTCCAGTTACGGATGGTATCAGCCAACCTAACCAGCCTCTCGTAAATTAGCCAGAGTAAGACTGATAATACCCAGAATAAACTAAGGTGCGACCGAGATCTCGGTCTCGGTTATAGTCATTCTCGGCTAAAAATCAGGCCGAGATCTCGGTCTCGTTCTCGGAACAAAAAGGCCGAGATTATCGTTAAATTAGCTTATTTTTGAGCGTATCGCTCCACCTATCGATGGTTGGATGAATGAAATACTCGTCAAAAGCAAAAAAAGGGCACGCATACTGGATCATATCTGATCCATATATGATCTCATCGAAACACCTGAAGGATTTCCTGAAGAATCGCCTTCGTATTTCTATGCGTAAACAATGAACGAAATGTTAGATGTTAGTGTCTTATTAATGTAAGTTTTATAAATTTAACCGAATTGTGCTTTTATATGAATTACTCGTTTAATAAACTATTGATTAAATATTGCATCGTGCCTCGGTCTCGGTCTCGTTCTCGGCCGAGAATTTTTTTCTCTCGGTCTCTGCCGAGACTAAAAATCCAGGTTCGGTCGAACCTTAGAATAAACACCCTGATTGACTATAGACAGTCGTGTAACACATGTTGAACTGTCTCACCTTTTTTTTACATTACCTTCAGAATGAAATTTCAGCTCAAATACTTCTGAACATCTCCAAACATATAATTCTTACTTCCTTAATAGGGATATCACAAACTTTCTTTAGCCAATTTGAAACTGCTTTGTTGCCAATTTGAAACTGCGGGTGTTGTCTTTTTGTGTGTTGTGTTTGATTTTCTCCATGTTGGCCACAATAACTGTCAGTTCCACCTATAGGATACTTGCATTTTTATCAATGATTCAATTATCTTGAATTCTCAAGCTTTGAGAATATACTATACTTTCAAAAAAATGGCGTCAAAGACGGTTGGGGAATAACAATAATCGATGATAATTTTAGCGAGGACAAGCCCTAGACGTCATTTCAATTCAATTCAATGTTCAAATTGGTGTTTAACGTCCCTTTTTTGCTGCTAAAGAACTGCTAAATATAATGACTAACTAAAACTAAAAATTTCTTACTAGTACGCGGACTGTATGACGATTAGAAATCAGTAGAAAATTTTGGAACGCTGGATTTTTGGTTAAGAATCATGAATTTTGCTTCTTGTTGTAAACTATTTAATCTAAAAAAAAACAGTTGTAAACTATTTCTGACTGCCCTATGAACGGAGATTTCATTTTTAACTTTTATTTTAAATTAATTAGCATTTCGCATAAGAAATAAAAAAATAAAAAAATAATCGTCGTCTCGCTTTTTATCAAAAGCCACCACTGTGCAAGATGAATTTTTCTCGACGCATATAACCAAACGTTATCAAAGTCATTCTACGTTACTGTTATGGACATCAGCACAGCTTTTATAAACAATGTACCACATCTCAATGAGTAGAGCGATTGTTCATTCCTAAAGGATAATTAATTATTATGAGGTATTTATTTTTTCAATAGGGAACGCGATAACTCATAATGTAATAGAGTCAAATGATTTTCGTTTTTAAATTATTAGCCAAAATTATAAACAAAAAAGAAACTTTAAAAGAATCTGTATATAACTTTTCTTATAACACTGAAATTATTCTTTAAGTTACATCTAATATAAAATAAATATTAGATTATCTGTTATTGCTAAAAACAGCAAATATTTTGATCTACATTTTGATCTATCCATAAAAAATAACGTTTTTCTAAAAATTGACATTGAATATTTTAATTCTTCTCTCAATTATTTACGCCAGTTCTTCGCTAAAAAGACCGAATATTATAAACTGTGTTAAAAGTAAATAAAAAAGGTAATAGGCAACTCAAATACATATTTTGGCCAAAACCTTATTATATTCCGGACCTAGATCTATGTTTTTTATTCAATATGTGGAAGAAATTTTTTTTCATCGTTTCATCAGAAAAGCAATGACTAATTATTCAAAAAAAAACAATAAATGTATAAGCTGTGGTATAATTAGCTCTATTTAATATAGGTAAATTGGCGGCCACTTGGGATCGACGTTTAATAAGTTAGGGTATCAAAATACTTTTTTCCACAAATGTAAAAAATAAAAAGGTTTAGGCATTGATAACAATATTCAAATTGACACTTCATGGTCGCGTATCTTTTGTATAAAATTAAGAAGCTCTGTATGTATACAGACACAAAATTATAATTACAGCAGTTAGAAAACGTATATTTTGACGTTTGTAGAATTCAAGCCACTTTGGGGATCTTGAATAATTTTTGCATAAAAGCTAAACGAATTTCGAACTTTCATTATTTTTTTTATTTTCTTACACAACGTTTCGGTCAGAAGTATCACTGATCAAGGGCGCAATATGGAAGGGTAATGACGGTAATTACCATTACCATTACCCTGCAACATCAAGAACACATTAACTTGAAATATTAAAAAAAATCCAAAAATCCAAAATAATCGGTTAAATAAAATATAAAATTTCTCGGAATCGGACGTATAATATGAAAAATAAATCTTATTTTTACGTGAGGAATCTCCCCAGAGATGAGACATGTTTTTTTGAAACAATCTGTATATAAAATAGATAACTTTGATTTAAAATTGATATTATTTTTTATTTTTTAAATGCCATAACGCAGCTTCGATATTTTGGCTATTGTAAAAAATCTTGTCCGCTACTTTATCACCATAATCTTCTATAGTTCAATACATCGTGCCCTTTGATCGCATTTCTAATTATCGACCACTCGCTCTTCTTATCATCCATCGTCCATCTCAAGCCTTTCGAACTTTTTCACCGTTCCTTTCTCGAGAGCACCTTCGCCAAAGAAAAAATCGTTATCGCAGCCCAGCGAGCCCCGCGGCTTCGGCCGGCCGCTAATGAGTGACGTCAGCGGGCGGCGTCGTCGTCGGCGTCGGCGGCGTCGGTCGCGGGCGGCCAATTGCGCCGCGTCAGCACTTTTCATTGAGAGGAGAGGGAGACGGCGCGGCGCGGTGCACGACCGCCCCGCACCACTTCCCCCCTGCCTTGGTCCAGGTGGCCGTGGTGGTGGAGGACGGTGATACCGGAACGGGTTAGCGTGTTACCTGGAAAGGTGAAGAGGATGGGAATTCCGGGATGTCGATTGCAGAAGAATAAGGAACAGAGAATCTGATTATACCCATTTTTACTATGGAATCCTTTTTTGATACGAATTCGATTAATAATATGAATACCAAAAGACAATCGAAGCTGTAGTGGGTCTACTAACAATCAGACATTGGAAGCTGAATAGGCATCTAAAGCTAATGGGATTGACGGACGAAACCATGTGCAATAGGGTGATCCAAAAAAACTAAGGATTTTTAGCTCAATTTTAAAAGGTGTCGGTGAACATTCAAAATTTTCCATTTAAATAACACGTAAAAAATCTTTTTCCATTAAACGTATCATAACTTTGAGACGGTTTACGATAAAACAATTACACAGGGATTCTTGTATAGCATAAAATTTACTAAAAATCTACCTGTGAGTATTTTTTCAATTCAATAATTCGTATATTTGAAAGCTTTGAAAAGTGTTAGTGTTTATTGATTAAAAATTTTCATATTTAGCAATGAATTGAAAAAATTACTCTCGATAGATTTTACGAAATTTTATGCTTTATACAAAAATCCGCGATGTAAATGTTTTTTATCGTAAATCGTTTCCAAAATTATGGTATTTTTAATAGAAAATTTTAAATGATCACCGACATCTTTTAAAATTGAGCTAAAAATCCTGCCTTCCGGGGATACTTTTTCTCGTTGCAAAACGCACCTTTTTGGATCATACGATATTTCTAACAATTTTGTATGTCTATTACGAATCTATTAGAAATCCACAATAATTTTTTTTTTCAACATTGTAATTAGTTTATATAACTTTTTATTTATCTTCTAATTAAAATAATTTACATATTTCTGATTATCTTAATTCGATGCAACTAAGTTGCTATTTATGAATGATTCTCCTAGACATCAAAGACGTCACTTATCACAAATTTTAATATAACTAACATATTAACACGTTTCTATTTTTACAAATAAATACTGATAGTCAATTCATTGATACGTTCTAAAAATTATTTACAGTCAAATTTATAATACACATTTGAATGTTTCTCTAGAAGAAGCCAAAAACTGTTCTTGAATGACATCGGAAAAACTGAAATTGTCTAATATAGAGGGTGTTTTATTTTGTAACCAAACAGATAAAGTGTTCTGAGTTTTAGAGAAAATTCCACACCTGTAATTTTTAACCAATCACAACGTTTTTTTTTTGACAAATCACCATGGCAACGGATAAATTTTAGTGAAAATTTCACACCTCTACTTTTCAACTAATAACATGCTTTAATGTTGACTAGTTACCATGGCAACTGAAAAAATTTCCGGAAATTTTTTCGATGCGCCACGAAACTTTAGTGGAAATTTTTTGACAGTTGAAAAGGTAAACATAAGATCTACAATCATAATGTAAATGAACTACAATGTCTATATATTGAAATATTACCCATTTGAGTTTTAGCATTTGATGTAACTAAGGTTGGAAATATTTTTTATTTAAGGAAATATGTTAGATATACCTACATATGAATTTCTTCGAAATTGCCATGTTCTAAAAAATATAGTTCTGCCGCCTTTATTTAACTAAAGCTGGTATTTTTCTATTAACGAAATATGATGGATATATCTATATGATTTTTTAGAATTTTTTAGGTTTTATATTTTCAATTTCTTCTCGTTAATGACTTGTTGGTTTACTTTTCCAAATCGCGACATTTCGCTATACACTTCTTACTCTACGTACAGACGTTTTAAAAACTAGTAATAGCTTAATGACAGAATCGCAAACAAAAATGACAAAACACATAATATGTCAAAAACATCAATACCTTGGCCAACTTAACAAATTGAAATTATTTTAAAATGTCATGTTGGATTAATATTTTTTTTCAAATTTAGGTGTGAAATTTTCTTACCGAATACCACGCAAGCTTAAAATTATTCCTGGAAATTTTCTTTCGGGCACGAATATTTTAGAAATTATCCCTCGTCTTCGACTCGATAATTTTCAAAATATTCGTGCCCTCAAAAAAATTTCCGAAAATAATTTAAGCTCTTTGTGATATTATAAGTGAAAATTTTTTCCTTGTGGGCACCCAACAGCGAATTATACTGGAAATTTTTGACGTTTATAATGACAGAATATCTTTTTTTGAGAGTCTGGTTTTTATTTGTTTACATGATAATTTTGATACATTTCAATTACAAATCTGAGATGAAAGTTTGTAAACTGCTTCCATACGCTTGACTTCGATTTCCTAGTATTCGCGGATGTCAAGGACATTAAGCAGTCCTGGCGAATATTTTCTTTGCTTTCATGACCGAAGCGAAACATTTTTATTAAGCCGTGCCGCTTGACAGCTTCAAAACTGAAATAGTTTTTAGGGCTTGAGTGTCACTTAGTTGTCATAGTAACTAAATAATAATTTCGACCAAAAAATCGAAAAATACATTTTAATTATTTGATTTTCAAACACAATTTGGTGTGGAATTTTCTTACCGAATACACACGAGAAGTCAAATTAAGTTCGGACATTTTTCTCGCCCATGAATATTTTTAGAAATTGTCCCTCGTCTTCGACTCGGGATAATTTTCAAAATATTCATGAGCTCGAAAAAATTTCGGTAAATAATTTGACCTCTAGTGGTATTACTAGTAATAATAAAATTAAAATTTCTCCTTAGTGATCTAGTGATCTATAGTTTATAATATGCTAGTACATATATTATTTGATATCAATTTTAAAGTTTTAGTTACGTAAAATTTAAGTTTTTAACTTTTAGTTACGTAATCGAGGGCGCAATTTTTAAATTCATTGTTGCCATCCATGGATATATTCGGCGCCGGGCTGACCAACTGAAATTTAAATTTCCCGCTGGGGATTCAGATGGTGGCTCTGCTGTAAAAATGTCAAGTTGACACATGTGTTTATTTATTTCCTGACAATGTTATTCGTTTTGGCTTTTGTTTATTGATTTTATTTTTGTATTACCAGTTTTTGGTTTAAATAAATAATGTCGTGATACTTTAAGCTTAAAAATGTTTACTAGCAGACCTTGCAGTCGAACATTATTTTTTAGAACCACTTTTTAGTGCGAAGCAAAGATATATATTGTGTACAAGATAGCTTAATAGCCGTAAAAACTCATTGCAACTTTATTAGAATATTTTGAACGGGAAAGCGGTAGTAATGGCCCTTTATGTCCGTTAAATGTGTTAAAGAAGTGGGTTTTGTTGTTGTAAATAATAAATGTTTATATATTTATAATTAATTTATTTTTGTTTCCTAAAATATTTTGATTAAAGAAAATATGTAAAAGTGGGCAACGCTGTGTCGGTCAAGCTTAATCACGTGACTAAAAGTTTATTTGATATGAACTATAGTTAAATTTGAACATTTTAATTATTTTTCAAAAACTTTAATTAACAGAAAAACGAATAAAAATATCATTAATATACAACTTTCCAAAGTAGAGGTGTAGTTGTGGTCCCAAATATATATATTGGTACTACTATTTAATATACAGGGTGGCCCACATCGAAAATGTTCCGCAAGGCATAACGACCAGGGTAATTTTTTCAGAAAATTCATAAACACGTCAATTTTGTTTGTGAGGGGACAACTTTTGCCCCAAAATGATTGCAAAATCTTCAACCCTCTAAGCGGGGGTGTCATCCCCAATTTTTTTCAAATGGGAAGGGGGGGGTCAAGTGGTACCGCAATTAAAAGGGCTTTTATTCTCTAAACTTTCAGGCTTCGTTTTTGAAAATCGGTCGAGTTATTGAGAAAATAAAAAATTTGAAAAGTTTATTTAAACATTTATCAGAGTAAACGATAAGGATAAATTTCTTCGACCAATTTGCTATTTTTTCTTATTATTTCTAGATGTTTACGCATTTTTTCACTTGCCACAAGATTGGACGATCAGGTGCGGTAGTTGCTAGATAGCTGTTCTGTGACTTATACGTTGAAGTTCTTCTCAATATCGTTAAATTTTTTAACAATTATTATGGTGTACTCACTTGCAGAGAAAGTGGAAATAATCGTACTTTATTTTAAAAATAATGAATGTGGCAATCGGGTTGCGCAGATATTGAATGAACGCCATCCTGACAACCACCTTTATGGCAAAATTGTTCGCGAGTTAGTAGCAAAGTGATATTAAAAAAACGGAAGTTCCACCCGTACAAAATTCAGTTGGTACAAGAACTCAATGAAGACGATTTTGATCGTCGCTTGCAATTTTGTGAAACTATGAGTGAACGAGAGGCGAATGATAATAATTTTTTATTTATATGTTTTTTTGGATAAGTGTACTTTCTTTTGAACGGTGTAGTTAATCGGCACAACTGGTCGGTACTGGGCTGAAGACAACCCCAGGGTTTTTCACGAGGTGCACACACAAAACCCTCATAAATTGAACGGTTGGGCTGGTATTTTTGGAAATTCTATTGTGAGTCAGTTTAAGTCACAGAACAGCTATCTAGCAACTACCGCACCTGATCGTTCAACCTTGTGGCAAGTGCAAAATGCGTAAACATCTAGAAATAATAAGAAAAAACCTCAAATTGGTTGAAAGAATTTATCCTTATCCTTTACTCTGATAAATGTTTCAATAAACTTTTCAAGTTTCAATCCTTCATATTTTCTCAATGACTCGACGGATTTTCAAAAACGAGGCGGGAAATAAAAAGAATAGAAAGGTCTTTTCATTGCGGTGCCACTTGACCCCCCCTTCCCATTTGAAAAAAAAGTTGGGGGATGACACCCCGCTTAGAGGGTTGAAGATTTCGCAATCATTTTTGGGGCAAAAGTCGTCCCCCTCACAAACAAAATTGACGTGTTTTTGGATTTTTTGAAAAAAAGAATACACTAGCCGTTATGCCTTGTGGAACGTTTTCGATGGGCCACCCTGTATAAGCATATCATTCAAATGTTTAGAGACATACAATCTCATAATTACAAATTATTTATTTTTGGCAAATTGGTCGATATAATTAATAATTTCCACATTGTATCCCAATTTTATTACTTTATCTCTACATGTGTTTATATTTTACACACAACATTCGGTTTTTTCTTTTCTAATTTCCTCCATTGATAACCCCTTGGTTTCGATTATTGTTAAAAAATCTGCACATGTAGACGTTTATTATGACAACATACGATAATTTGTATGCAAAAAGAAAGAAAATCTAGTTAGTTATATCTCACAAAACAATGTACACATAAATTCAATAGAAAATATTCAAATACCGGGTGCGCCTCAAAAGTGGCTCACCCCTATAACTTTTTTATTTTTTCAGATAAAAAACGAGATTTGGAATCGAATGACATAGGTATCATATGTCAACTTTTGACATATTCCCTCAAAAAAAAAATTGTATTTTAAATTTCAATCTAGAGTGCCACGGCTATGTTAAAAACACTAATTCTTAATCAAGGAACCTTGGAAAAATAGATTTGATCGTCTAATGTTTTTCGTGTCTTGTCCTGACCGGTTAAAAGATGCCCAAGTCGTATTTTTAATCATATCTCAATTTTTTCAAATAGAACGAGGGTGGCTCATTAGCATATTTGGAAAAAGCATTTCTTTGCGAATAATTTGATACCACACACTTGGTATTTCGAGTCAAATTGTCGTTATGAACCGCATGTTACAATTTCAAATAATCCATATGCCGAAACGTCAAAACTTGACATATTATATGTCATTCTATTCAGAGTGTAATTTTCTATCGAATAAAATAAAAAAATACAACATACCGAGGGTGTCATTTAAAAATCAAAATTTGTAGTAATTTCCGGTGAAACCGGAAGTGACCGAAAACAATTGAATATGTCAATCAACCCTAATTTATGTCATATACTAACGTACCAAATCTCGTTATTTTATCTGAAAAAATAAAAAAGTTATAGGGGGTTGAGCCACTTCTGAGACGCACCCGGTATAGAATAATTGAGAATAAATAATCAAAACTCCGGTATAAATACCGTAATCTTAAATCATACAGGATTTTAAAAATTCTTCGCCAAACTTTCTAAAATATAAAAAATAATTTTTCTTCGTTTTTTTACAGAACACCCTGTATATTATTTTTTCAATAGATGGCGAATTAAAAAATGTTTATTCTTTAACTCTCCATCTGATAAAAAAAATAATATACCGGGTGTTCTATTAAAAAAAGGAAAGAAAAATTATTTTATGTTTTAGAATGTTTGGCGTAGCATTTTAGACACCCTGTATGATTTAGGATTACGATATTTATAGCAAAGTAAGTATAGACCATCTAAACTAAATATCTAGTATAGTTTTTGTATTTGTTATAATTTTAAAGGTTTAAAATATACTTATATTTTT